>NC_081525.1:40555817-40698317 GCF_030273125.1 Centropristis striata | reverse complement strand
AACAAGCTTCACGGTGATATGCAGTTTATTATTATCCAGATATTAAACTATCTGTATATCTGAATGTATAATAATAATATATAATAATAATAATAATAATAATAATGAATGGTCCAGCCCTCAGTAACAGTTTATTTTTATCCAGATATTAAACTATCTGAATATCTGAATGTATAATAATAATATATAATAATAATAATAATAATAATAATAATAATAATAATAATAATGAATGGTAACAGGATGCTCCAGTCATTTCAGTTGCGTCTCTATTATCGTGTCACTAACCGGCCCAGGGGAGGCTGACAGCATGTGAGGAGGGTTCAGGTGTGTGTGAAGCTGAAGGCCATGTATAATTCAACACACACACACACACACACACACACACACACACAGGGAGCTAATGAGACGAGTACAGCTCGACACCAGGAGCTTCCCAAAGCAAAACCACCGAGAATCTCCTGCACAGCTATCGACCTGGAAACGGACCAGTGTGTGTGTGTGTGTGTGTGTGTGTGTGTGTATGTGTGTGTGTGTGTGTGTGTGTGGTGTGTGTGTGTGTGTGTGTGTGTGTGTGTGTGTGTGTGGAGAACAGGAAACCAGTGTCACTCTGCTAACTGCAGGATGCATGAGTAATCTGTTTCTGTGATTTATCATATGACCATAAACTGATATTATTGTGTGTGTTTAATGTAAAACAGCTTCATGTTTGTCAACACGTGAGTTTGACCTTTTTACGGTCACACACGTCATCACGGTGTAACCGGAGATCAGCTGGTTGACCAATAACGGACATCAGTCTGTCTGTTGTCTGTCACACTGTAAACAAAGAAACATCTCTGTGTGAAACGTTGACCTCACGTTAATATTCTGGTTTTAAGGCTTTAGAGGAGTGAAATGTGCTGTTTGCCCGGCGGACCAATCAGACACAAGCTCAGAAAATCCCCACAAGTCACCACAAAGTTCACTTTTTAGCATTTCGCCATTTAAACTAATCACTTCCAGCCAGCGGGAACATTCAGACAGCAACATGTCTAACTCACCCCATGCTCCGAGGATCTGGTGCTGTTTGGGGCTGATTCCTCTCAACGCTCCACTTTTCTGTCCTTTTCTGCAAAAGGTTTCCAAACTGAATCCCTTCTTCCCCGAAAACCCTGAGAGTAAAAAAAAGACTAATCACTTCCGACTCCAGATTCCCCTCGTTTCCCCTCCAGCAGTGTACTCCTCTCTTCTCAACTCAGTTGTACTCCAGTCTGTCTGCCTTCCTTTGTCCGCCGGCGAATAACACCGCGGATCAGTCGGCCCGTGCGTAATTACGCACCGTGAATCGTTTGGCTGCGCTCTGTGGAGCGGACACACGGAGGAATGTCGACAGAAAGTCGGGCAGCGGAGAGCTTTTGGCTCGAACCTCTTCCAGGACTTGTGCTGTGCTCCCCTCCCGCCTCTGAGCCAGATCACACCGGGATCCCATTCAACTCTCTCGGTGGGACCATGGAGCCTCTTCAGCGCCACCCCACGGCCACGACGCGGACTACAAGCCCCGCCTCCTCCTCAGCCCCTAAATGTCAGAATCTGAAATACTACATGCAGACAGCTTAAAGCCTCAGCCTAGTGACGAGATGCAGCGTCATCAAAGCTTGAAGCATCTGAAAGAAAAGATGGAAGAACAGAAGCCAAATGGCTGTTTACAGAAAATAATCTGTCAGATGCACAATCCTGCAGCCACTGATCCCTTTAAATCAGATAATATTATATATAAAGAGATATATGGTAATCCTATCAAATGCTATGATGGATCAAATCTAATAAATCAATATAGGGAGAAGAAAATATAAGACTGGAAATCCAATTGTATCACAACACAAAGCTCAATAATCTCATTCTGCCTTTACATGAAGTCCCTATGGGAATATATCAATATAATGATTTTATTCATCAGTGGAGCACATCTCATATCAATTATTATGTCATCAAATGATTGTTTCATCTCAGTGTAAATCACAGTTTAACCTGGTTTGAACTGTACTGAACAGATATGAGTCTGTAAAAATCATTCTGAAAACAAACAAACACAGATTGATGTTTCAATCATTCAATTGTTCAATTGATTTTTCAGTAGATTTTGTGAAATGTGTTGCACAATACAGAATCAAATCACATCTTACGTTCTATTTTCCCATTTAACTGATTTTATCACATTTATAAGATTTATTTAAACAAATTCCGCTGTATTTGAGGCACATGAGGTTTTAATGTTCTTATCAATCAGAATTGATCTGACAGAAACTATAAAAAACCATAAACAAACATGCAAAGACACAATTCTGAACAGTTCAGACACTGAATGGAAATAGAAATATTCCCCACAGAATATAGAATAAAGATGTTAAATTTCCATAAAGCATAATGTTGTGACAGTTTCAAAGTGCAACTCTGGGAATGTAAAACTTTCAGAAAAGTGGAAAAGTGGAAACCATTTCACCCATTTACCTCTTATGAAGCTGCACAGCTTTCCTCTGCTGCAGCAGGCTGATGAAGATAAAGATGAAGAGCTGCTTCACTCATTAACAGGCTGGTTGGAGCTCACCTGATCCAGAATAACCCACTGATGGATGAATACGAGCTGAACGTATGAGAGCGGAGCATCAAATGTGGTGGAAGAGCTGCTGAGCTGCTCAGTGGCCTGTTAGAGAGCAGCTGACTGCAGCATCACATCCTTCACATGCTAACAGCTCTCAGCTCACTGAGGAAGACTCACTGAGGAAGGCTCACTGAGGAAGACTCTCTGAGGAAGACTCACTGAGGAAGACTCACTGAGGAAGACTCACTGAGGAAGACTCACTGAGGAAGACTCTCTGAGGAAGACTCACTGAGGAAGACTCTCTGAGGAAGACTCTCTGAGGAAGACTCTCTGAGGAAGACTCACTGAGGAAGACTCACTGAGGAAGACTCTCTGAGGAAGACTCACTGAGGAAGACTCACTGAGGAAGACTCTGGTCGGCAGTCTGCAGCCCAGCTGGACGGAGCTGAACCTTTAGCTCAGAGGGCATTAAAGGCCTCTGGCCGCCCGGTGAGAACTCTCACAGTAAACGTCTCTTCTTCAGGTGAAGCAGAGTAAATCAGACTCAGAGAGTCTCTTCATCACGATCACAGTGGCAGCTGGAAGACAAAGTGACCAGATGAGCCAAACAAGGCATCATCTGGACTAAAATACATCTTAAACACTCTGATGTCTCTGACTAGAAATGATCGATTGGCTGATCAAGTTCTATCAGCATCATGTAGGAACTAATTTACTCCTTCTATCCTTCCTTCTGCTCACAACAAGATCTGATCATCTTGATCAAGCAGGTCATGATACTGATGTTACTGTTGAGTTTTTATGTTTGACATTTCTCCAGCTGATATCTGAAACACTCACAGAAAGAACAATCTAGATAGATAAAAAGCATGACAGATAAGAGGAAGTGTCTGTATTTTTCTATTTGTGGGTTGAACTGTCCTGTTAATAAGGATCAGAAGGCTTCAGGCCTCATTATTTCAGGTCAGTCAGTGTGAATCAGCAGGAAAGACATGAAGGTGATAGTTCAGAGTTAAAACCCGTCCAGAGGCCCTGAACGCACCACAACATCAGCCTCCTTCTGAAATCTGATGAATAAAGATATCTGACATTTACACAATTACAAGGTGAAACTAAACTAATAATAATAATAATAATAATAATAATAAACTAAGGGCCACAGAAAAAAAAGGAGTATTCACTGTGAAATTATGTAAGGATAAGAAATAAATAAGATTTTAAAAATCTGTGATAGATTAGATCAGTGGTCCTCTATCAGCTGGGAAAATAGACCAATACAATAAAAAACCTGTAAAACAATTGATTCTTCTGCCTCATGAAGGAAGAAGAAGTTTAATTATTGATCTTTAAATCTTAATAGATCTTAATTAATCATCCAGCTCTGAGTGGAGAGAACGTCAGAATGACTGAGATCCTTTTTGTTGTTCTCAGTAGATAGATAGATAGATTACTTTATGTAATGTACAGTAATGTGATGTACAGTATGAAGTGTTTTAAACAGAAAAGATGAAAGTTTTACTTTTTCTCACTTATGTTCTCATATTTTCTGCATCACAAAAAAACAACAATTTATTTTGTTCACTGAGCAAAAGATCCGAGCCGAAGCTCCAGAGCAGATAAAACCAGATCAGCTCTCATCCATCAGATCAGATCCAGTTGTTGTTTGTTTGTTTGTTTTGATGCAAGTTGAACTGGGTTGTTTTGATAAGACCCCCCCTCCCCCCCTTCTTCTTCTTCTTCTTCTTCTTTTATTTTTTTTTATTTCTTTCATCATTTTTTTTCATTGGTCATTCAAAGGAATATAAAATAATTGGTGTTGATTTGTTTATTTAATCTGTTTTTTAAATTAACTCAATGTGACCTTTTAGATTCTTTAGATTGTACAACTTTAATACCAAAGGAAGTTGTGGATTCTGTTTTTATTTATATTTTACACTGTGTGCTTACCAGTGACAAAGTCAGACAGATTTTTGCATACAAAAGACGAAGAGCTTATAAATTTTTTTTTTTTTTAAATTATTATTAATTCACAGTATGTACAGTTTAAGTACAGCTGAAATGGTTAATTACAAATAAGAGGATTTAACTGGTTTAGGTATTAAATTAATAAATTATTATTATTTTTTAAATAATGTTATGGTTTGGACAGCTGTTTAGATAAAATAAGCCTCTTGAAGGTGTTACCATTATCAGGAAATTTTTTTAACAATCGTCTCAATCACTGTTATAAAATCAGTGAAATCCTGCTTTTACATTATTATTATTATTATTATTATTATTATTATTATTATTGTTATTATTATCATTTACATTAATGCATGAGTAGCTGAATAATAATCTAATGATGTAATACATCATAGGACCTTTTTCTAATTTTAATGCTTCAGTTTTCCTGATTAATCTCATATAATTTTACTCAAGTAACATTTTTATTGCAAGACCGCTTTTACTTGAAATTGAGTATTTTTACAATACGGTATTAGTAATTTTATGTGTACTAATACTAATACCTGAATACTCGCTCCAGTTCTGGGGAAAAGCTCAAGCTGTAACTAAAGAGAAAAACTGGTTTAATTAACTTCACATCTTTAATTTCTCCAGGGCCCAAAAAAAAAATATATATATATATAAAATGTCATCCTTTTGATGGCCACACTGATGTTTGACCAGCAGGGGGCAGCAACGCGCCTGCGCAACCTCCAGCCTGCCGGAACACGCAGAAGAAGAAAACAAGACGTCGTGCTGCTACGTCATCACGCAGCAGCCATCCATGAAACACACGAGGATGTTGTGCTCTACCTTAAAATAGTCTTTTAGTGGTTAAAGTCGTAAAGAGAACCAGGAATAAAGATAAAGATAAAGAGAAGATCAAAGATGGCGGACTTCCGGTCTCTGGGCCTGGCGGACTGGTTGGTGACGCAGTGTGAGCAGCTGGGGATCAATAAACCGACCCCCGTCCAGGAGAACTGCATGCCGCCGATACTAGAAGGTTATTATCAGATATAAACATCACTATTTATAATATCTATGAACAGTCCCGATCATTAATGCAGATCTCCATTAAAACAATCAGTCAATGTATCGATCTGTTGCTGATCAGGGAAGGTAAACACGGTGAAGAAGACAGATGCTCCAGATAAGCTAACACCTTGTTTACTGCACGTGCCGATGAACTCAAAGTGGCTTCACGTCATTAAAATGATTATTTATTAACTGAAGTTCAGGCTTCTGGTTCCTCAAACACATTTTCAGTCTTCAGCATTTCCTTTTTCTCATCAGACTGCTGCTGAGTTTACCAGAACTATCTGTTAGAACCTGTTAGTGGAGATCTTCATGTTGTGGGTTCGTAGATTAGCAAAGATCTAATAAATTATCATTATTTTTATGAGTTCTGGATGTCCCAATGACCAGGAGTTACACATAAAGTCAGTCCATTAATCCCAGTGACTGTAGAAGGTGGATGAAGCTGCTGTGTTGCAGGTAGTCACTATAAAAGGTGGATGAAGGTGTTTCTCTCCGCAGGTAAAGTCACTATAAAAGGTGGATGAAGGTGTTTCTCTCCGCAGGTAAAGTCACTATAAAAGGTGGATGAAGGTGTTTTGTGTTGCAGGTAAAGTCACTATAAAAGGTGAATGAAGGTGTTTCTCTCCGCAGGTAAAGTCACTATAGAAGGTGGATGAAGGTGTTTTGTGTTGCAGGTAGTGACTATAGAAGGTGTGTCTCTCCGCAGGTCGGGACTGTATGGGCTGTGCGAAGACCGGCAGCGGGAAAACTGCAGCTTTTGTGCTTCCTGTGGTGCAGAAACTGTCCGAGGATCCTTACGGGATCTTCTGCTTGGTGCTCACTCCCACCAGGTCAGTCTGGACACACTACCACACCTTTATTAGAAGAAATACACACAAAAACACTTGAATGTTTAGAAATCAGCTGTGATGTAATTTATTATGTAAGCTTCATTGTCCATTTAGTTTATTGTCTTGTTCTTCTTCAACAGGAACTCTTACCAACAGATAAAAAGTCATTTACAAACCACTAAACGGACATTTACACTTTATGTTGATACCTTAAAGTTACACACAACTTGATTTGGAATTCCGTTTCTTCCATATCTGAATGTAGGAGGACAACCATTGGACACCATATACAACAATGAGAAAAGAAACATAATAGAAAATATGAAGCTACAAATTCAATATTATGAGTTTATTGTGTCCTTTAAAGTTTAACAGTCAGGACGTGTTTCTATCAGATTATTATGTTATTGATACTTAACATGAATAGCATTGTGAGAAATATGTCCCCATATGATGATGATGGTGTGTGTGTGTGTGTGTGTGTGTGTGTGTGTGTGTGATGTCATGCAGGGAGCTGGCCTATCAGATCGCAGAGCAGTTTCGCGTCCTGGGGAAGCCGCTGGGTCTGAAGGATTGCATCATCGTTGGAGGAATGGGTAATCATTTATTATTTATGATGAGTCTGTTGTTGTTGTTGTTGTTGTTGTCATGAGGAGTGTTTACCAGCTGAACTCTGTCTGGTGCTTGTTGTTGTTGACAGACATGGTGGCCCAGGCCCTGGAGCTGACCAGCCAGCCTCACGTCGTCGTGGCGACGCCGGGCCGGCTGGCGGATCACATCCGCAGCTCCAACACCTTCAGCATGAGACGGATCCAGTTCCTGGTGAGACTCAGACCTCATCAGGTCTCTGTTTATAGCGAGGAAACTAAAACAAGGAGTTATTATCTCACTGTGAAAACCTCCAGTCCAGCCGACAGCCAGATGAATCGTGTTTCCACATTAATTCCTCGTCACTAAGCAGGTTTTTACCCCAGCTGGCAGAATTATCAGTTCTTTGTTGCATTGTTTGATAGCTAACGTTATTGTTTGAATTCTTTGGTTTAGACCAGAAAATAACGACATTATTGTGCAAAAGAAAAGTCCATATGTGCAACATTATGATTTTATTTTGTGACAAGATACTTTAAAACCCTTTTGAAGCTGCAGGTTATCATATCGACCTTTTATTGTTGTCAGCTGATAATACCATTGCTCCTTTGTGTTTCCTTGAAATAAGAACAGCTGCTGAAGTGAGTTATAAATGTTTGATTGTCATACGAGGACACTAATGAAGAACGGTGGAGCTTCTTCTTCATCCTGTTTTCTGACTGATCAGATTCTGGACGAGGCGGACCGGCTGCTGGAGCAGGGCTGCACCGACTTCACCAGAGACCTGGAGACCATCCTGGCGGTTTTACCGGCCAAACGGCAGACGCTGCTGTTCAGCGCCACGCTGACCGACACGCTGACCGAGCTGAAGAACATCGCCATGAACAAACCGTTCTTCTGGGAGAGCTCGTCAGAGTGAGTCACCTGGACGGAACACGTCTCATTCCCATCCTTTTTAAACTTTAGTTGGTGTATTCAGTGTTTTTGTAGTTATCAAAATGCTTTTTTCAGGTACTTTTTGTTTTTTTAAAGGTGACCATGAACACTCAGGGCCACGTTTGATTTAGCTTTACTGCCTCTTTAGATGCTTTCTGTGTGAGAATCTTAAAACAGATGCACGAGTCTGGAGGATCAGTTAGCCTGTTAGTCGTCTGCACTAACGCCTTCAGAAAGTAAGGCAGTCGAGCAAATAACAGGAGTTAAGTGTGTTTGAGTATTCAGTCGGGTTTATTAATGCTCAGACATTTTAGCAGTAGTCAGTAGACTTAAAGTGGTGCAGAATAAAACAATATCACGGCTTGATTCCATTGTTCTGATCTATAATTTGGGCTGAAAATGACAGTTGCATGTAATACACACACACACACACACAGGCTTCATGAGCAGGACTCTTGTTGTTCCTGCAGCTGACTGAGAATAATTCTGACTGGATCATTACAGGAGATCCAGTGGATCCTTAATCCATACCAGCTGCAGGGTTATTATTATTATTATTATTATTATTATTATTATTATTATCATGATCTGTGTCTGCAGGAAACAGTGAAACAGGACATATTGTTGTTGACAGGACGTATTGTTGTTAACAGGACATATTGTTGTTAACAGGACATATTGTTGTTAACAGGACATATTGTTGTTAACAGGACATATTGTTGTTGACAGGACATATTGTTGTTGACAGGACATATTGTTGTTAACAGGACATATTGTTGTTAACAGGACATATTGTTGTTAACAGGACATATTGTTGTTAACAGGACATATTGTTGTTAACAGGACATATTGTTGTTGACAGGACATATTGTTGTTAACAGGACATATTGTTGTTAACAGGACATATTGTTGTTGACAGGACATATTGTTGTTAACAGGACATATTGTTGTTGACAGGACATACTGTTGTTGACAGGACATATTGTTGTTAACAGGACATATTGTTGTTGACAGGACATATTGTTGTTGACAGGACATATTGTTGTTGACAGGACATATTGTTGTTGACAGGACATATTGTCGTTGACAGGACATATTGTTGTTAACAGGACATATTGTTGTTAACAGGACATACTGTTGTTAACAGGACATACTGTTGTTAACAGGACATATTGTCGTTAACAGGACATATTGTCGTTAACAGGACATACTGTTGTTAACAGGACATACTGTTGTTAACAGGACATATTGTCATTAACAGGACCCGGACCGTGGAGGAGCTGGACCAGAGGTACATTCTGACTCCAGAGAAGGTGAAGGACGCGTACCTGGTCCACCTGATCCAGAAGTTCAGTGACGAGCACGACGACTGGTCCATCATCATCTTCACCAACACCTGCAAGTAAGAAACGCACAAGAGGGATTAAATCAGAGCGGCAACAATTAGATCCAAGAAACTATTTTGATAATTAATTAGTTGTTAATGTCATTTTTTCAAGCAAAAATGTTATAAAATGATGTTTTTATTATCTTAAATAATGAGATTTCCTGCTTTTCTCGGTTTATATCCCATTAAACTGAATGTTTTGGACCGACAAAGCAAGACATTAAAGACATCAAACAAAACAAAACAAGATCAAACAACTAATCTATACACCTACAAACAAATCTGGAGATTATTCAATGATTAAAATAATCAGTTGAATTAAAAAGCCTTATATAGTGCATGTACATACAATGTTGCAGATTTGGTTTGGGTCAAATACAAAAGCATATTTATTTCATAAAAGTGTTGCTTCTTCCTCAGGAACTGCCAGATCCTCACCATGATGCTGCGGGAATTTAACTTTCCAACCATCTCCCTCCACTCCATGATGAAACAGGTGAGACTCTAAGATGAAACAGGTGAGACTCTAAGATGAAACAGGTGAGACTCTAAGATGAAACAGGTGAGACTCTAAGATGAAACAGGTGAGACTCTAAGATGAAACAGGTGAGACTCTAAGATGAAACAGGTGAGACTCTAAGATGAAACAGGTGAGACTCTAAGATGAAACAGGTGAGACTCTCAGATGAAACAGGTGAGACTCTAGGATGAAATGACTGGATGTTGGCAGGAGGGTGAAGTTGATCGGTGGCTGCTAGAAGTCGCTTTATTTATTAATTAGAAAACATTTTGGTGAAATGAGTTTAACAATGTTTTACTGTCTTAAATCCCAATTCACTGGAAGAGGAAGTCATATTTACCTCATTAACATCAGCGAGCACAATCCATGGAGATATATATTATAATGATCCATGGAGATATATATTATAATGATCCATGGAGATATATATTATAATGATCCATGGAGATATATATTATAATGATCCATGGAGATATATATTATAATGATCCATGGAGATGTATATTATAATGATCCATGGAGATGTATATATTATAATGATCCATGGAGATATATATAATAATGATCCATGGAGATATATATTATAATGATCCATGGAGATATATATTATAATGATCCATGGAGATGTATATTATAATGATCCATGGAGATATATATTATAATGATCCATGGAGATATATATTATAATGATCCATGGAGATATATATTATAATGATCCATGGAGATGTATATTATAATGATCCATGGAGATGTATATTATAATGATCCATAGAGATATATATTATAATGATCCATGGAGATATATATTATAATGATCCATGGAGATATATATTATAATGATCCATGGAGATATATATTATAATGATCCATGGAGATATATATTATAATGATCCATGGAGATATATATATATATGTATATTATAATGTGTGAGGGATAAAGCAGGTAAATGAGTCCTGCAGAATGAACGTCTGCTCTTTATCGTCTGCAGAAACAACGGTTTGCTAACCTGGCCAAGTTCAAGGCGAGCGTCTTCAAGATCCTGATAGCGACAGACGTGGCGTCCAGGTGAGACACGACTCAGGGACGATGATGATGATGATGATGATGATGATGATGATGATGGTTTCTTTACAACAGTCAGATTCAGATTGTGACTGTCTGAACCACCTGTTGTGTTTCCTTGCTGACTCTCAGAGGTTTAGATATTCCGACTGTGCAGGTGGTCATCAACCACAACACGCCCGGCCTCCCCAAGATCTACATCCACAGAGTGGGACGGACAGCCAGAGCAGGTGACCTCTGACCTCTGACCTCCTCGTGTCCTCCAGACCTTTATCTGGATCAGTCGTTGCTAAATAAGCTCATCCATGCCTGTTTGTTCCTGCAGGGAGGAACGGAGTGTCCATCACCCTGGTGACGCAGTACGACATCCACCTGGTCCACGCCATCGAGGGACAGATCCGTGAGTTACTGGTTACACATTTAATGTGCTATTATTCGTTTATTTTAACTTGCAAAATAAAAGGTAGAGACCTAGTTTAGAAGTAGGCTAAGTAAAAAATTTGCTAAAAATCCAGATTTCTAAGATAATAGATTAGTTAAAATTTGAAGCAAATTATTTAGCTAAAACAAGTGAAAATATGAATAAAAATAGGCTGAATTAAAGTAGATTGTCCTGCATTATATTCTGGGTTGCAGGTGCAAAATAAAAACAAAATGTTCAACATTCAAAGACAGCAAATAAATAACATCCTTAAAAATAAACATCCCACAATAAGGAGTATTAAAATGACCACAGAGACAAAGAGAAACTGTTTAATATGTCTCCATCATCCTCAATAACCATCCTACGATGCAGAGGAAACATGTTTGTCTATAGAAGAACCCAGAGATGATCGATGATCCTCATCAGTGTTTGAAGTTGTTGTTGTTGTTGTGTTTGTAGAGACGAAGCTGGAGGAGTTCCCTGTGGAGGAGAAGGAGGTGCTGAAGATCCTGACTCAGGTCAACGTGACCAGGCGTCAGTGTGAAATAGTACGATACTTCTTTATTTTCTGTTCTGGTTCAGTAGTTCAGTTCCTGACTGGACTCGACTCCATTTATTAGATTTGGATTTTTTCACTAAAATGACATGCAACGTTTTTATTGTTCATCTTTCTTTGTATTTTAGAAACTTGAGTCAACAGATTTTGATGAGAAAAAGGAGATCAACAAGAGGAAACAGCTGATCCTGGAGGGGAAGGTACGTAAACAGCTCAACACTTTCTTCTGTTTGATCAGTAAGAACTCTAAATATCATTAAAGTCAGTTTCCACTAGTTCAAGTCAAACAGCCACAACCAACTATTGAGTCATATAGATGGACAACATTTTCATATTAAACACTTTTTAAAACTTTTGTCAAATTAAATTTTTTTTGAGACAGAGTTTTAGGTCTTCCTTATATGTAAGCCATAATCATTATAATTAGAATAACACTTTTTGAATTACTGACATAAATACACTTCCCTATGATATTCTAATTTATTGAGATGCTCCTGAATTAATTAATTCAAGTTTAACGTGTGAATATCCCAGATGAAGCAACAAAACAACAAGTTCAGTTTATTTGACAGGTTCCTGATCTTTAGTGGTAAAAGTAACACTAGTTTAGAAACACTTTAGGTAAAAATCATGAATATAAAATATTAATTTTAGGATCAAAATATACTTAAAATACCAAAACATGCAGAATGGCCTGTTTTTAGAAACAAATAGTGAAGTAAAAGTGGATTTATATTTGTGTAAAGTACACCAAGTTAATGTTGAAGCTGGTAGCTAGTTTCAGTTCATTTATATACTGAACAATAGTTTAATCTACAATAATGTCATTATTCATTTAATCTGAATAAATGTATTGAAGTCAAGTTTTCCTCTGAAATGTAATGCAGTAAAATGGAAATAAAGTGAAACATCAGAATGTAAATAATTAGATTTCAAGTACAGAATTAGAGTAAATATAAACAGTGACTTTCTGCCACTTGAATGAATTAATATGTATTGTACATTAACGCTAAGGTTTCTGTAAATAAAATGTAAGAGTTGTGAAAGCAGCCTCATGTCGACCCGTTCTCAGGATCCAGACCTGGAGGCCCAGAGGAAGGCGGAGCTGCAGAAGATCCGGAGCCAGAAGAAACAGTTCAAGCAGAAGATCCAGGAGTGCATCCAGAAGCAGAAACGAGGACAGCTGAAGAAGAAACTGATGAAGAGAAAACAAATGAAAAAGAAAAAGGCGCCACAGGCAACAGCCTGAACACTATGTATATACTCAAAGTTTTATTACTGTACAATATCTAATATTTTCAGATTTGTGATCATATAGGAATAAAAATTGAACTTTGAATTTCATATCAGCAGAACAACTTCTCAAATCAACAGCCTTTATTGATTCAGTTTAACAAGGAACCACCATGTTGTGATGAAACTTCACTGCAAGACGTTTCAAATATGTATTTACACACATCGATCTCTGCCTGTCCACACACACAATCAAAGGTTTGGATGCAAATGTTCAACCACTAATGTACAACTGAATCACTGCACATGTTGCAATTCATCGTGGCTCAGAAGATGGAAAAGGAAAACACCAAAGCAATAAAACTACGTGAAGCAGCAGTTCTTAAAGCTAGAACACGTTACATTTCATTGGAACGAGTCGATATGTGAAACTAATGAAACGTTCGCACAATGTCAACAAAACAACTATTTCTAAGTCAATAAACATGGCGACGTCTACAACATGATTGTCTGCTGAATGAAGCGGGTGAAACGACAGTGAGTACATTCTTACTGTGTTCAGAAAGTTTCCTGGAAGAGTTAAAAAACTACAATCCCTCGGAGGGTTTGAGGAGAAGATACAAAACTAATGAAAGGAAACGGCGTCCGCCTCATTCCTGTTGTCAGCAAGTTGCTACAAAAACAGATTCTTTTTAGTAAAACTACACAAAATGGCTAAATAACACCCAACGGAACAAAACATGACGCACAAAGCAGCGAATCGTCTTAACTAAAGCAAATCAACTCAGGTTCAGGTTAGTTCTCCAGGAGAGGGTCAAGGGTCACATAAATATCGAGAGGAACTCTATAAGGAATACATAATGCAGGCAAACAGCTTCGCACAGAGAAAAGTCCACAGAAGGAAAAATAAACTCTACCAGCTTTCATTTTATCTCCAGAGAAGGAAGGTGGCTTTATTCCATCCGCCCATCCTAAACTCATCTTTACCTGCCTCGTTTCATTTAAAAAGAAAAATAAAAAACAAGTCTGTTTCTGAGTTCCTGGAGCCCTCTGATGCTGGTAGTTTGATTTTTAACTACATTCATGCTTGTGCTGCAGCTGTTTATCTGAAGGTGATTGGTTATAGGCACTGATTCTCTTCATTGATCTTCTCCTCTGGGTTTACGGGGTTGGTCAAGTTTAAAAACAAACTAAAGAAAGATTCAGATCACGTTGATTTTTAAATTATAGGGTTGTGTTGAAGTTGACCATTGACTTTGTGAAAGTCTTAATTCTTCAACCCTGGTTAGATTATTGTGGCAGGACAACAGCCTCAGTCTCTAACTGCTAGTTATTGATCATCATTCACTAAATATAAATGCTGTGAGGACACTGGGTTTATAAGGACATCTAGCGTGTGTCTGTGGGACTGATCAGCCCTTTAGCCACGTTTCCCTCGACATTTAACCCGACAATGACCTGAACTCATGTTCCAGATGTGGAAACTCTCCTCCTCTTCCTCAGCCACCTTCCTTTTCTCCTCTTACCTGGTGGATTGATTGCCACGGTTACTATCACCTTCTGTTGGTTCTTTCACCTCTAGCAGGGTCTGTGTGATGATGTGACAGTCCACCACCCCGGAGGAATCAATCAATCGATCAATCGATCAATCAATGCAAAGCATTCAAGCGTTTGCCAATCTAAGCGTACAGAGTGTTTTCAGAAAGACTTCTGGTCACGAAGCAGCAGGACATCAACAACCTGCGTTCAAAAGATTAAAATAAGGAAAAAGCCTTCGCTGAAACATCAAAAGACATTGAGTTGAATATTCAATGCTGGTCGTGTTTGATAGTTTCAATGACTTTTTTGCAATTTTGTGCTCTGTGATAAGAAAGGTACTTCTGAGAAGAATAAAACTGTCCCATGATGATCGCGATATCGGTGGATTCTCGCGTCACGCCTTGAAACACCAGTCTGAAACCCCTCCGAGCCCCGCCCCGCCCCGCCAGAGACCTGGTCACTGGGCCAGCGGGCCTCGAGGCAGATGGAAGGTATTTCAATTCAAGGCTCTTTAATCTCAGACTCGAGCACAGAAACCGTGTTTATTTCCTCTGAGGCGTCGACTGCTGCTTCCTTCAGAGCTGCTGAGGTTCTGGGCCCGTCTCCTCCCAAGAGAAACCAAATTAAACGATTCAGGTTGAGAAACCAACCAACTTTTAGCATGGGGGGTTTGTGTTTCCTGTTTGGTGTTTCTGTGGTGGCGCCCCCTGCAGGTTTGGAGAACAAGTTCTTCATATTCAGCGGGAACGCTCGGCTCCCACCTGAAGGAAGATGCTTCCTGTCCCAGAGGCGTCGGGTGAAGGGCGTGGCTTGATTATTTTATTGGGAGTTGAGCCTCGTTTGGATTCCACCGCTGAGGTCTCCCTCCTCTTCCTCCTCTTCCTCAGCAGCTCCACCTCATGCCGCCAACCTCTCGACTCCTCCTCCTCCTCCTCCTCCTCCTCTCCGCCGGCCTTCGTCCTCTTGTTCACTCGGCCTCTTGCGTCTCCGTCTGTTCGAGCCCTCTTCGTCTTCTTCTTCCTCTCTCTTCTCTCGCTGGTCATTGGTTTGGTTTCGCTATCCCGTCGCGTTCACTCGGTGGTGCTTCGGTTGTAGCAGAGGAAAACAGGTATCCATTTTATGTTTTTATTATTTCCCAGATTAAAAAGCTGATGAACTAAGCTCAGCTCAAGCCTAGCTCCCGTCTTCAAGTGACCTACAGACACAAAACAAGATCTTATCGTTGGTGTATTGAAACTAGACTGCAGGTGCATGTCAGACTTTCACGTCAACTTGCACCATACAAGCAGTCGTCATTGATTTTTTTGACATTTCATTTGTTTTTAAACATCATGCTCTTCTTTTTTATTTTACTCAGTTTTAAAAGGGAGATTTTTAAACTAATTTTAAGTTTCAATGATAAAAGAACACAGACTTTATCCATTTGGACATAAGGAAGCATGAGAACTGCTCTACTTTGGTGCTCTACTGCAGCTCCAAAGACACCAGAGTGTTTCTGTACTCACTCTCTAGTACTGTGACAGGCCCGTCACCCCACCATGCTGGTACGCTCGTTCTCCCTGGTATGTGGAGTCCTGGGACAGAGCCACGTCGATCTGGGACTTGAACTCATCGCCCAGGTAGCTGTCCTGCAGGACACGAAGACACAAAGTTTACTGCAGACACATTGCCAGATCTTTGCCAGGAACTTGTTTTTACTCTAAAACTTAACTGTCTCATATGCTGTATAATGTCTATATTCTCTTCAATATTAAGTCTAGTTGTATGACGAGCAAGTGATGATTCACAAACTAACAAGTATTGGTGCATTTTCTTCATTTAAGAAAGCCAATTTGAGATGTTAAAAATCCAAATGAGACCATTAATAACTGAATATCTCTTAAATATGAAATGTTTATCTGTACCTGGGACAGCTCGGGCTGCGAGAGGCCGGGCTGGCTCATCTGGGACGGCTGGCTCATGGAGATGTATCCCTGAGTCAGCGGCCCCTGGGAGAAGGGCTGGGAGGCCCCGTCCTGGCTGGCCTGGCTGTTGGGTCCGTTACCCTGACTGGCGCCCTGGTGGGCGGAGCCACGGACCCTCTGCCGCCCGCCACGCCCCGGCTTCCCCTTCATCGCTCCACGACCTGCAGGGAAACAAACAGCAGCCATCATGCTAAGGTCTCACTGTGTTCACTGCACTAGATAGAAGAGGAACCACATTCTGAATATTTAGGATATATTCTGCTTATCAGGTTGCATAATGGGCTATAATCTTATTACTTTCTCCTCTAAAAACTGGACTAAAGTTTGCGTAGTGGTTGAGGGGACCAGACTTGGTGCCGTACCTGCAGCAGGGCCGTTGGTCTGGCCCAGGTAGCTGGGTGGAGGCATGGGGGGCATCACCAGGTTGAAGGGGATGGGAATGTTCATAGCCGCCATGTGGCCCGGCCCCGCCCCGATCATCCCGATCTGGTCGTGAGTCTGAAAGTACATGTTGGACGGGCGTCCGGCTGGAAGAGAACACAACATCACTGTAACGCAGCCTGTTATTTATTATTATTATTATTATTATCATCATCTTGAGTCATGCTAATGATGCTACGTACCAGCGTTGCTGCGGTCGTAGGCGGAGCCAGGGATCAGCGCCTCGCGGGCGTCGTACATGGCGGTGCTCATAAAGCGTCCTCCCTGGGAAAAACAGAGAACTGCCGTTAGAGACGGATGATTAACAGATAAATGTTCTTATCCCTGGTTCACTATGAGGACGTGGTGCTGATGGAGCAGCTGGTTGTAGCTGATGTTGGTGCTGATGGAGCAGCTGGTTGTAGCTGATGTTGGTGCTGATGGAGCAGCTGGTTGGACTCACTGGGTTGATGGTGTTGACCAGTTTGCGCGGCTTGCTGAACTGCATCAGGCTCTCCCTCAGGTTGTTGAGCGGCCCCTCCACCAGAACCTTCTGCTCCTTGTAGTTGTTGAGCAGGTTGTTCCACAGCGGCTGCTTGGACAGAGCCTTGGGGTTCCCCACGATGATCACGCCGTACCTTCAGACAACACACACCTCAGCCATGTAACGCCTTTAATGACTCTAAAGGATGCTGTTAAGCTATTTCTAGTGGTCTGATTATGGGCATTCAATTAATACTGGCCATATTTAACCTGAAATGTGGATATTGTGTGTTAATATAATATTCAACATTTTAAAAAAAGGTATTTTTCACAGTCTAGCAGTCAATAGTATCTGATCTGCATGGTTCAAAATGAGCTTCTCCAAGGAAAATCTACATTGCTCATCATAAACTGAGCTGGTTTCATGCTGTGACATCATCATCCAGTAATAATAATAATAATAATAATAATAATAATAATATATGTACTTGGCTCTGGTCAGCGCCACGTTGAGGCGGCGAGGGTCGTTGAGGAAGCCGATGCCCTGATGCTCGTTGGCTCGGACACAAGACAAGATGATGAAGTCCTTCTCTCGGCCCTGGAAGGCGTCCACGCTGGCGATCTCCACCTGCTGCAATGGGACAGGAGGGGGGTCAGAGTGGAACCAGAGGAACCAGGACAGAACCACAGGAGGAGGAGGGGTCAGAGTGGAACCAGAGGAACCAGGACAGAACCAGGAGGAGGGGGGTCAGAGTGGAACCAGAGGAACCAGGACAGAACCAGGAGGAGGAGGGGTCATAGTGGAACCAGAGGAACCAGGACAGAACCAGGAGGAGGGGGGTCAGAGTGGAACCAGAGGAACCAGGACAGAACCACAGGAGGAGGAGGGGGGTCAGAGTGGAACCAGAGGAACCAGGACAGAACCAGGAGGAGGGGGGGGGTCAGAGTGGAACCAGAGGAACCAGGACAGAACCAGGAGGATGAGGGGGGTCAGAGTGGAACCAGAGGAACCAGGACAGAACCACAGGAGGAGGAGGGGGGTCAGAGTGGAACCAGAGGAACCAGGACAGAACCAGGAGGAGGGGGGGGGTCAGAGTGGAACCAGAGGAACCAGGACAGAACCAGGAGGAGGAGGGGGGTCAGAGTGGAACCAGAGGAACCAGGACAGCACCAGGAGGATGAGGGGGGTCAGAGTGGAACCAGAGGAACCAGGACAGAACCACAGGAGGAGGAGGGGGGTCAGAGTGGAACCAGAGGAACCAGGACAGAACCAGGAGGAGGGGGGTCATAGTGAAACCAGAGGAACCAGGACAGAACCAGGAGGAGGAGGGGGTCATAGTGGAACCAGAGGAACCAGAGGAACCAGGACAGAACCAGGAGGAGGAGGGGGGTCAGAGTGGAACCAGAGGAACCAGGACAGAACCAGGAGGAGGAGGGGGGTCAGAGTGGAACCAGAGGAACCAGGACAGAACCAGGAGGAGGAGGGGGGTCAGAGTGGAACCAGAGGAACCAGGACAGAACCACAGGAGGAGGGGGGTCAGAGTGGAACCAGGGGAACCAGGACAGAACCACAGGAGGAGGGGGGTCAGAGTGGAACCAGAGGAACCAGGACAGAACCAGGAGGAGGAGGGGGGTCAGAGTGGAACCAGAGGAACCAGGACAGAACCAGGAGGAGGAGGGGGGTCAGAGTGGAACCAGAGGAACCAGGACAGAACCAGGAGGAGGAGGGGGGTCAGAGTGGAACCAGAGGAACCAGGACAGAACCAGGAGGAGGAGGGGGGTCATAGTGGAACCAGAGGAACCAGGACAGAACCACAGGAGGAGGAGGGGTCATAGTGGAACCAGAGGAACCAGGACAGAACCAGGAGGAGGAGGGGTCATAGTGGAACCAGAGGAACCAGGACAGAACCAGGAGGAGGGGTCAGAGTGGAACCAGAGGAACCAGGACAGAACCAGGAGGAGGAGGGGTCATAGTGAAACCAGAGGAACCAGGACAGAACCAGGAGGAGGAGGGGTCATAGTGAAACCAGAGGAACCAGGACAGAACCACAGGAGGAGGGGTCATAGTGAAACCATAGGAACCAGGACAGAACCAGGAGGAGGAGGGGGGTCAGAGTGGAACCAGAGGAACCAGGACAGAACCACAGGAGGAGGAGGGGTCATAGTGGAACCAGAGGAACCAGGACAGAACCAGGAGGAGGAGGAGGGGTCAGAGTGGAACCAGAGGAACCAGGACAGAACCAGGAGGAGGAGGGGGGTCAGAGTGGAACCAGAGGAACCAGGACAGAACCAGGAGGAGGAGGAGGGGTCAGAGTGGAACCAGAGGAACCAGGACAGAACCACAGGAGGAGGAGGGGTCAGAGTGGAACCAGAGGAACCAGGACAGAACCACAGGAGGAGGAGGGGTCATAGTGAAACCAGAGGAACCAGGACAGAACCAGGAGGAGGAGGGGGGTCATAGTGAAACCAGAGGAACCAGGACAGAACCACAGGAGGAGGAGGGGTCAGAGTGGAACCAGAGGAACCAGGACAGAACCACAGGAGGAGGAGGGGTCATAGTGGAACCAGAGGAACCAGGACAGAACCAGGAGGAGAGGGGGGTCAGAGTGAAACCAGAGGAACCAGGACAGAACCACAGGAGGAGGGGGGGGGTCATAGTGAAACCAGAGGAACCAGGACAGAACCAGGAGGAGAGGGGGGTCAGAGTGGAACCAGAGGAACCAGGACAGAACCAGGAGGAGGAGAGGGGGGTCAGAGTGGAACCAGAGGAACCAGGACAGAACCAGGAGGAGGAGAGGGGGGTCAGAGTGGAACCAGAGGAACCAGGACAGAACCAGGAGGAGGGGGGTCATAGTGGAACCAGAGGAACCAGGACAACCTCACTGATGGTAATTTAAGTTGAGAATCAGTTTGAAAGTACTGTAGCCGAGGAGAACAGGAGGAAGAGTACCTGGTAGAGTTTGGTGTGCAGGGAGCCGCTGAACTGCATGTACTGGACCAGGTAGGAGCGCTGGCCCTCGTACGGCGTGATGATGCCGATCTGGTCCGGTTTGGCTCCGGCCTTCAGCAGCCGGGTGGTGATCTTCTCCACGTTAGCAGCCTCCGTCCTTTAAAACATCAGCATCAGTTAAATATCTCAGTCCTGGGACATTACAACCGACGTTAATGGGAGAATAATAATGGTGGCTAAAAAATACAATCGGGGGATGGTGCTTCAACATTATACATCTTTCAAAATGAAGAACAGAATTATTTCACTTGTTAAAGCTACAAAAACATGAACAAACACGTGTTATGGTGATGCTAACGCTATTTCTAGGTGGAAAAAAAGACCTCAAAGTGAAAACCACTGCTCCAGTTTAATCATGCTTCTCTGGGAGTTAAACCCCTTTTCAATACAGTCAATTAATAAAATAAAAAGATTATTTTTAATTATTTTTTTACTGTTTATCGTGACTGACGGAGTGTTTTTCCAACATGAAGGTATTCTTTGCAACTCTTGCAGCCTATCAAAGTGGTTTTGTCTGTGAAACCTGGATGAGACTGCCCCCTTGTGTTGAGCTTCAGCTACTGTCTCCCAACCACTGTGTCCAGGTGGTGTTACCTGTTCAGGTAGGAGGTCCCAGAGCTGGCGATCTCCTCCTGACCCTGAGTCACGTAGAAGAACATGGGCTTGTCTGGCTGCGGCCACTGGAAGTCGAAGCCTTTCTTGATGCGGTCGGCTGAGGAAACATGGAGATTCATTATCGTCTTCATTTGCTCCTCCATCAAACCAGAGAATTATTATTATTATTATTATTATTATTAATTACACTGAACCAACCAACCTGCAGTGACTCCGTTCTGCAGCGAGCCCTCGTAGAAGATGTTGGAGGGGAAGGCACTGAGCGCCGGGTGCATGCGGTACTGGACCTGCAGGCGGATCGGCCGGATCCCCAGAACCACCAGGCGCTCGAACAGGGACTGGGACAGACCGGCTTTAGCTGCTTTCTTACACATCACCACAGGACCCAGCTGGCAGTGGTCCCCCACCAGGATGAGCTGGAGGAATCACACAAGTGACCATTAGTTTAATAAAAGAAGCACAATTTAGATTAATTACGTTAAGTAATTAGGTTTTAATTTGTCCAGGACAAATCATTTTGTTACGGATACGATTCATAGTTAGTAATATAATTTACTGACACGTTGATTGATATAAAATGTAAGTAAATGCTGAAAGTAGCAGCTGTACATGTTTCATCAGTACAATTCCCTATTTTTATATTTACATGAAGCTATTCCCAGTGGTCTTTCCACAGAAATCAAGTTCCTTTAACCTTCGGAATCCCACAACCTTCCAGTGGGTTTGAAAGGCAAGTTTTCTTTAAAAATAAAAATAAAAATGCCCAAATTACCCCATTTATCACTGTGAGAAACTCAGTAATAAACTTTTTATTTCCAACTGTCCTTCCGCAAATCATGTGTGACAAATGTTTGCCTCAGGAAAAGTAAGAAAATCCAAGCTTATAATAGGGACATTACATCAAAAGCATTTTGAAATCAATCAATCAATCAATCGCTTTACCATTAACCAGATCCTTTTCTTACAGGATGATATTCTGCACGCCTTAGTGAATGATTTGTCTGACAGCAAGAGTCAGGTGACAGAAATGATCTGCAGGTTGTTTAAACAGAGCTGAGGACAGCAGAGGAAATAAAAATAAGGAGCTCATTTTCCCTGAATACTGACAACACTTGTTGCTGTATATATAGTATATATTTTTCCCATTTTGTAAATTGACGTATATATTGCAGTAAAGAACGTGGCCAGAGTGAATAAAGTGTGGCGGTGCTGGTTTTAGCTGTGGTGCTGCTGGTTTTAGCTGTGGTGCTGCTGGTTTTAGCTGTGGTGCTGCTGGTTTCAGCTGTGGTGCTGCTGGTTTTAGCTGTGGTGCTGCTGGTTTTAGATGTGGTGCTGCTGGTTTTAGCTGTGGTGCTGCTGGGTACCTGCTTGGCTCCCAGCACTACGGGGACCATGCACTCCGGCTCCGTGGCCTGCGTGCTCTCATCGATCAGGATGGAGCGGAACTGCATCTTGGCCAGACGAGGGTCTCCCGCCCCGACGCAGGTACAGCAGATCACATCAGCATTCTGGAGGACAAGGAGGAGATCATTGAGAGGAGAACAGAAGAGAACGCCAGGATACATGGTGGAACCCAGCCGGTTCTCTAGCAGGACAAACAATCATCCATCAGTCTGTTCGGATGACAACAACACGCCGTATGACATCACATTTATAAAACACAGAACAGTCCAATGAGCTGGAACTTGTTGCATTAGCAGCCTGAAGCTGCAGCCTGAAGCTGTAGCCTGAAGCTGCAGCCTGAAGCTGCAGCCTGAAGCTGGAGCCTGAAGCTATAGCCTGTAGCTGTAGCCTGAAGCTGCAGCCTGAAGCTGCAGCCTGAAGCTGTAGCAGGCCTGATGTATTTGTGTTGAGGCTGTGAAGCTCCTCTCACCATGAGCAGCTCCCTCTCAGCGGTGCGTTTCAGAGCTCTGTAGCGTTTCTCGTCAGCAGACGACAGCTCGCCGGTCTCGTCTTTCAGCTGCTGGAGCTTCTGCAGCTCTGGCATACTGGAGAGACAAAGACACATCAGGGACTCCAGACAACAAACAGCTGGAAGACACCACGGTAATCTGTGATCCAGGGCAGGAGTTAAAAAAAACACACAAAACCTAGCAGAGCCCCTTTTGGAACTACAATGTCCATAACTTTGGTCTTTGGAGAGTGAAAAGGAGAATGTTGCCACAGATTTAGTTAATTATACATTTGAGAAGTTTTCTACTGTGAAAAGTATGCACAAAACATTAAATTACTACAATACTGGAGAAAACTTAAAATATTAAAGATTCTAAGTTATGGAGATATCTAAAGCATCTTCATTGATTTTCCAATTGGATTTACAAATGGATCAGATGAGATCAGATCTTTTGCATGGAAATGACGCTTGTTAACATATAAATTATGTCTGGTGGTTCACATTAAAACAGTCACATTTAAATTGATTGTGACTCAGAAAAATAATCGTACAGTAATAAAGTACATTAACTGCCTTCATGAGCTGTGTCACAGCCAGTACAATAAAAACTAACTTTCTATTGAAAACTGTCTTCAGAACACAAATATGCACCTTTCCCTATATATATATATATATATATATATATATATATATTACACCTACAGCAGGATCTCTGCCTCACTCCTCCCCTCTACACTCACATGCCACACGGTTACTGTGCAGCGATTAGGAGTGATTTGTTTATGTCTGCAAGATTTCAGGTTCAGATCTAAACAGAAACAGGACCCATGTTCCTCAAGTCAATCAAATTTAGATCACTGAGCCGTTTTAAAATGTTCTCGTTGGCTCATGACCTCATATTTTAATCTCCTCTAGGTGTCAATGACACAATAAACAGAAAAAGTGAGTATGAGTGAGATAATTTGGTGAAATCTGAGGTCAAGCTGACCGAACAGGATGAAAATCATTAATGAGTGTCTGAACAAAGCAGCATTAAAGTATCAATAACTTTCCAGCCCAGTCACCTTCCCACTGACCTGTCCATGTTGCTGATCTGGTTGTGCAGAGCCAGGAAGGATACCGGGGACTCGATGGCCTCGCGGCTCTTGGCACACAGCCTGACGACCTTCAGTCCCGTCTTGTCAATCTTCTCCGTCAGCTGATCCACAGCGATGTTACTGGGAGCACACACCAGCACTGGTCTGCAGAGGAACACACCACAGAGGGTCAGAGCAGACATGTAGCTGCTGGAGAGAATTAGAATACATTCTGAACCATGAAATATAAAGCTTGTCTCACCCGTTGCCTTGTCGGGACAGATGGTAGACGATGGTTGCCGAGGTGACGGTCTTCCCGGTGCCAGGAGGACCCTGGATCAGGCTCAGAGGCCTCTGCAGCACCGTCTTCACAGCGTACACCTGATCACACAGGTAACAAAACAGACTTCAGCTCAGCTCAACTGTTGCAAATGCTAAAACAAAGGCTTGCTCTATTAAGTGTCATTATTGTCTTTCTAAACTATTAAAATGGCCGTGCTGTACTGATTAATCAGAGAATAAGGAGCTGCATCACCGGGACTCTGACCTGGGAGTGGTTGAGGTCGGGCAGGCCCTGGGCGGTGAAGCGCTTCGGCAGCTGGCACTTGATGGTGACGTCCTCCACCTCGTGGCCCAGCAGCTTGTGGTAGATGTAGCCAGACACGGAGGTCTCGTCTACGGCAAACGTCTTCAAGGCGCTCTGCATCCTGCAGCAACACAAACATTCATTCTCACTAATTCATCAGTGAACCTCCGTCCATACCAAGAGAGAGAATCTCCACCAACAATAGAAATAATAGAGACGTCAGGTTGACACTAAAGTACCTTTTAGAAACAATGCAAACAAAAACAATCCCATACTGTAATTTAATAATACAGCAGTGAAATAAGTTAAATGTTGCCATCCCACTAAAGGTTTGAGGGTATTCGGTCTCAGCCTACCTGTCAAACGATGTGGACTTCCACACAAAGTCCACCTGGAAGTTGTGTGGGATTTCAACAGGTGCTCCCACACTGCTCCTCAACTCAATGGCAATTTCATCCCCATAGTCTTTAAACACAGGCTGTTAAGGAAGTAAACGTTATTTTGTCTCGTGTCAGAGCCAGATTATAGGATGTAGCGGCTGTGAGGAGCCGGACTAGACTAGACTAGAGACACACCGTGTAAAGGATACTATCAGGGACCTTGATGACGTGGCCGATGCCTTTCCACAGCGGGGCCATGTCTCCTTTGTAGCGCAGGCAGATCTCGTCACCCTGCATCAGCCGCATGTCTGGAATTGATACGGGACACATGTTAGACACCCTTCTGGACTGAGAAATGACCCACAGATAAACTAAGGGGGTGGCCTGTGTTCATATGCCAAATGATACAATACCGTGCACGCACAAAAACCCACTACAAAAACAAAACCAAGCACACATGCCACCAAAAGATGCAGGGTTGGGGGAGGTAGCGTGCATTTCTCAGGACTGGAGGGGGATGGGGGGATGGGGGGGGGGCTCTATCTGCACCACAGAACCACTGGGAGGAAGTCAAGCTCAGAGAATTACCACCTGAATCCGTCTTGGGCAGTGTGAAATAGGCAATCCGCTTTTTATTCAGCCCCAGGTCCCACCTGACTGTTATATTGTCTTGGGTCTGCAAAAGGAAATGAATAAAAATACATAAATATAAAATCTGCAAATAATAAAGAGGACAAAGGTATTTGGTTGCATTGCTGTGTCATTGTTTCCCTAAAAAAAACACAAATCAGAGCTAAAGCAAGATGCCTCACACCAAAAATATGTCTAAATGTGGTTCTGATCACTGCAGGAGGCATCCTGGTGTTCATCTGGAACCACTTCATGAATAATGAATCATCCTCTGAAAACTACTCTACATATACACAACTATGGGAATTAAAAGGAAGGGAACACTGGTGTCAGGTACCTGGGACTCCTTAAGCTTCTTGTCGTAGTCAGCCTCCAGTTTGACCAGAGGGCCAAAGATGTTCTGGTACTGGTAGGCGTCCTCATAGCGCAGCAGCACATGCTGGGGCTCCTCGTCCACTCCAGGCTTCTCCAGGTCCTCCAAGGTGGCGGTGGGGTTGTCCTGAGAGAGACAAACCAGCCAGCTCAGTTCTGACTACATCACACATCTTATTACATGATGATTACATGATAACACGGTCCTCGTTTACCTTCCAGAGCTCTTCCAACTTGTTGATCTGCTGGGCGGTGATCTGCCGAGCCCGGAGCTGCTCCTGCTCCGACGGGATCTTCACCAGCCAGGACAGGAAGCAGCGGTCCTGGATCAGAGGCTGCCACTGGGAGCTGTCCCAGTTGATGTCCTTCAGGCTGCTCTGGCTAGCACAGGGCTGCCTGCACGGAGACCACGCTTCATTCAGACTGACACCTAACACGGGGCTTTACTCTTCACTCATTGAACTGTTTCATCTTCTTGTCTTAAACTGATTCTCACTGTGCTTCTTGCTGCATGTGGGAACTGAAAGGGTTTATTATTTGCAGACTAAATATCTGATTATTCATTTCTGTCTGACAGTCAAGTCACATTTTGGGGGAATCTAATAGATTGTAGAAAGACATCTGATATTAAAATATATATCTGAGGTCGTTTAGACCAGTGACACCGTTACATAGTTTAGAGCACCAAAGAAAACTGACAAATTGCTTTCAACATAATGTTCAGCTCAGTATATATTTTAGTCTTTAATAACCAGCTTGAGGGATCTAATCCGTGAGGCTTTAGTTTTTAGTCACACCACGACTACAATGTCCTTTTAAGTGTCTTTAATTACATTTGATAATTCTGTCACGTTTCATTTCAGATGATTTACCCACAGCTGTTTCGGAATAGAGCTCGGTTTATGCCTACATTAAAAAAATATTCAAGTTATGTTCATTATCTTGACTGAATTAACATGTAGTTTTGATTGTCTATCACTGATGAGGGAACTTTTTGTTGTTGCCATCGGATAGATATTTTATCTCCCTGACTATTCCTCCATTCTCTGGATCTGTTTCCTGAGCCGGAGGATGCACGACAACTCTTACAACTTAACCTGAACAAATCACAAATTTCCTGTTTCCAGCAAGAATATGCATACTTAGCTTGGAGTTCATGCACCAGCCTATAATGACACACTGCCCTCAAGGAACAGACAGAACATAGAGGATTTGTGGGTCCTGGTTCCAGGACGTCCTTCCTCTGCCACACTTACCTGCAGAGCAGCACCACCACGGAGTCGGCCTTGGCCGGGATGAAGCCCAGCAGGAAGACGTTGCGACAGCCGCAGTTGTAACACTCCAGCACCGTCTCACCAAGCGGCCCGTCTTTATGCAGCGTCACCTCTTTGCATTTGGCTCTCACCAAGTGGTTCACAATGTGACTGGGAGTTAAAGAGCACCAGTCAAATGATTGAAACACAAAATAATCAGAAACACTTTGATCTCTGTGACATTTGTCTTCATAGCTTAGCTGCAGAAATCTATTGCCAGTTAGCATAATAACACATATTGACCCACAGTACAAAAACAGGACAGACAACATTGATCCCATCAGTTTCAAACATGCGATGGTATATTCCCTGTTGCAGCGCCTGCTAATGTCAACAGCTGACAGGACATATACTACACAAGCTTCCTTTGATGCAGCTGCAGTTTAAAGGTCTGCATCATACACGTCTCTTTACAAATATTCACCATCACGTGTTTGCTGAACAACCCACATTTACACTAGTCTGGTAGTTTTACTATTACATAAACTTTAAGTAGGATGTTTACATTTTAGGTATAACTCCTGTACATAAATTCATGTGAAGGTGTTTATAAGAGAGGAAACCAGATAAAGACGAGGAGAACACACCTGCCAGACGTGTTGCCGCGTCCATTACAGAACCACTTCTTGCTGGTGTTGCAGTACACCACACATGCTGGGTCGTGGATCCCACAGTAGCTGAAAAACAACAATGTATCATAACAGCATCTGAATTACTGCAGTATTTAGACATTAACCCACATATGACTTCCCTAGTCATGCAAAACTTACACAAAGCTGAATAAAAAAGGAAGTACACGCGATATTTAGTGTCAGAGGCGTTAGCATAATGTAGGTTACATTTTACATATCCAATATTTTTCTTTAAATAATTCAACAGTAAACATGTTTGGGGAATTCTTTGCAAAAAAATTAATGGACTCATGCTCTCTCCATACATGCAGTTACACACTTCCAGTTATATTTCTAAAAGTCAATAATGGTTAATAATTTTTTTAACAAATTAAAATAGGTTTCTTCAAAATGTGTGCTTATGCTGATTAAAAGAAATTCTTTAAACAAACACTCCTAAAGTTTAGGTTCTTAATCCAAACTTGCTATCCCAAGTTATTACATTTTACCCTAATTTCTGCAAAGATCAATGCATTTCTCAATTAGTAAAGCTAAAATCATTTTCCACATGTATGTATATTATTGTACAACTCTGATAACAAATGTTGGGATGCTGTGTAAAAATTAAAATAAAAACAGATTGCATTATGTTGAGAATGAGAGTATATATTTACAAAAAAAAAAAAGTTCCCCATTTTGAGAATTAGATATCTTGTCTTTGAACTGTATTCAACTGATTGTAGGTCACAAGGGATTTGCCAGTTATTTAATTCACTTTATAATGTTTTTCAAAGCGTCCCAACTTTTTGGGAATTGGGCTTGTATATTTATTGTATTATGTGTGCTTACAAAAGCATTAATTATGTGGATCCTTCTGTTAAAATTGTTGCCTAATGTTTGTAAACAACATTCAAGCTAAGATCTTCCTTCCTTACTCAAGCAACAGAACGCATGGCCAGATTCAGATTCACTCTTATTTTGGAGGGAGCTTTGTCGGCTCGGTGTTTGGCCGTTATGGTTTTTGCACGATGTCTGCTGTTTTTTTAACGTTGTGCACTAAGGATGACGCCCAGAAATGTCACAAACAGCAAAATGACAAGCAATTAGAAAATACGGGCAGCGGCACATTCTCCGCAGACAAACACTCCATCAAGAGTCATTCATGATTATAGAGATGGATTTATTTTTTTAAGGGAAAATTCTGCATAACATACCTTTAAGCAGAATAGAACAGTACCTGTGCTGTACTTCTAATACTGATCCGAAAAAAAAGTTTCATTATAACTATGTGCCAGTTTTGAATGGCATGTAAACTTTGACAATATTAATTTTTATTTAACCAGGAAGTCCCATTGAGATTCAGAATCTCTTTTTCAAGAGAGACCTGGCCAAAATAGCAGCCAAAACTCAACCAAAGTGCCAAAAAAATAACATTTACAATAAAACAAGTGCAATATAACACAATATTAAAAACATAATGAGCATTATTAAGAAAAACAAGCACGTGTCTCTATCACCACAGTCTTTATGGTAGCTTTAAATTCAGTGATTGATAGACTTTAAGTCTAGTTTAAGCTTTTCCTGTAGATTGTTCCATTCCCAGGGTGCTGAGGAAGATAATGCAGTTTTCCCCAGTTCAGTTGAAACGCGGGGGACATTTATTTATAGTTATAGTATTATAAGAGTATTATAAGAGTATTATACTGTGCTATCAGATGAGTTGTACCTATATATGTGAGGATAGTGAACATTGATGAAACTTTGGGTTGTGTATTGCTGTGTGGTGTGTTAGATCAGGGACCAGACCAACAATAACCAGTATAAATAGACCTCAGTGATCACTTCCTAGTGGTCTATGTGTTAGATCAGGGACCAGACCAACAATAATCAGTATAAATAGACCTCAGTGATCACTTCCTAGTGGTCTATGTGTTAGATCAGGGACCAGACCAACAATAATCAGTATAAATAGACCACAGTGATCCCTTCCTAGTGGTCTATGTGTTAGATCAGGGACCAGACCAACAGTAATCAGAATAAATAGACCACAGTGATCCCTTCCTAGTGGTCTATGTGTTAGATCAGGGACCAGACCAACAATAATCAGTATAAATAGACCACAGTGATCCCTTCCTAGTGGTCTATGTGTTAGATCAGGGACCAGACCAACAGTAATCAGAATAAATAGACCACAGTGATCCCTTCCTAGTGGTCTATGTGTTAGATCAGGGACCAGACCAACAGTAATCAGAATAAATAGACCACAGTGATCCCTTCCTAGTGGTCTATGTGTTAGATCAGGGACCAGACCAACAATAATCAGTATAAATAGACCTCAGTGATCCCTTCCTAGTGGTCTATGTGTTAGATCAGGGACCAGACCAACAGTAATCAGAATAAATAGACCACAGTGATCCCTTCCTAGTGGTCTATGTGTTAGATCAGGGACCAGACCAACAATAATCAGTATAAATAGACCTCAGTGATCCCTTCCTAGTGGTCTATGTGTTAGATCAGGGACCAGACCAACAGTAATCAGAATAAATAGACCACAGTGATCCCTTCCTAGTGGTCTATGTGTTAGATCAGGGACCAGACCAACAGTAATCAGAATAAATAGACCACAGTGATCCCTTCCTAGTGGTCTATGTGTTAGATCAGGGACCAGACCAACAATAATCAGTATAAATAGACCTCAGTGATCCCTTCCTAGTGGTCTATGTGTTAGATCAGGGACCAGACCAACAGTAATCAGAATAAATAGACCACAGTGATCCCTTCCTAGTGGTCTATGTGTTAGATCAGGGACCAGACCAACAGTAACCAGTATAAATAGACCTCAGTGATCCCTTCCTAGTGGTCTATGTGTTAGATCAGGGACCAGACCAACAGTAACCAGAATAAATAGACCACAGTGATCACTTCCCAGGTGTCCAGCATGCTGTCAGTACCTGCAGGCGTGCAGCGGCAGGTCCTTGGTGTAGTATGTGTCCTCTTCATCCTCCTCGAAGTTGAGCTCTGCCAGCAGCTGGCTGGCTTTGGCCCCCGGGTCCTCCACTCCCCCGTTATGTAGCCCCTCATCAGGACCGTTCACCTGTAGCACAGCACAAGCTTTACCACCAAACTGACGGCTAACATTAGCAGCTAACGGCTAGCAGCTAACGGCTAGCAGAGACAGCGCGGAGCAGCCAGTTAATGATGAGCTGACTGGCTGTCATTGCTCCTAACTCTCATTAACTCATTATCTCATTAATCTCTGGTCAGTAGAGCAGCACTAGTGTCTCTGCTGAGCTTCCAATAGTTCAGAAACATGCTAATACACGCGGCATTACTTTAGGAGGTTAGTTAACGAGCTTCCTAGCTAGCAGCGAGCTAACGGCTCCAGCTAGCTAACATGAAGCTAGGTAACCGGATCCAGTAATAGCGGGCTAGCATGCAGAGCTAATGAGCTAGCATGCAGAGCTAATGAGCTAGCATGCAGAGCTAACTGAGCTAGCATGCTAACGGAGCTAAAGCGCTCTGCGGGTCTTCCTCTAGGACTGAAGCCTCTCACCTGGCCGTCCAGCTGGCTCTGGGTCTGGCCCTGGGTCTGGGTCTGGGTCTGGCTGGGCAGGGTGAAGTCGGTGAAGTCATACTCGGAGCCCTGCGTGTCTGCTCCCAGCAGCTCCGCTTCCTCGGTGTCCAGGAAGGTGAGGGTCTGGGAGCTCGGCCCGTACGCCTCCACGCTCATCTCTAACTAGTCCCGGCTCTGCTACAGCTGGACTCGGTCCTCACGGCGCTGGTTGGTCGGAAACTGGTTTCAGAGGCCGACGGACAAGCTCTGAATGTTTAAACACAAACAAAAATGGAACCGATCAGAACCTGGAAAGCTCCAGCAGGTCCAACAAACACGGCGGTGACGTTCACGCGCCGCTCGACGTCTGACGTCACGGCCCGCGGAGCAGATCTCCGCCAGGGACAGAGCTCTCACTCTGATAGTATTTCCAGGGACAGAGCTCTCACTCTGATAGTATTTCAGGGACAGAGCTCTCACTCTGATAGTATTTCAGGGACAGAGCTCTCACTCTGATAGTATTTCAGGGACAGAGCTCTCACTCTGATAGTATTTCCAGGGACAGAGCTCTCACTCTGATAGTATTTCCAGGGACAGAGCTCTCACTCTGATAGTATTTCAGAGCTATCAGAGCTCTCACTCTGATAGTATTTCCAGGGACAGAGCTCTCACTCTGATAGTATTTCAGGGACAGAGCTCTCACTCTGATAGTATTTCAGGGACAGAGCTCTCACTCTGATAGTATTTCCAGGGACAGAGCTCTCACTCTGATAGTATTTCAGGGACAGAGCTCTCACTCTGATAGTATTTCAGGGACAGAGCTCTCACTCTGATAGTATTTCAGGGACAGAGCTCTCACTCTGATAGTATTTCCAGGACAGAGCTCTCACTCTGATAGTATTTCCAGGACAGAGCTCTCACTCTGATAGTATTTCAGGGACAGAGCTCTCACTCTGAGAGTATTTCAGGGACAGAGCTCTCACTCTGATAGTATTTCCAGGGACAGAGCTCTCACTCTGATAGTATTTCCAGGGACAGAGCTCTCACTCTGATAGTATTTCCAGGGACAGAGCTCTCACTCTGATAGTATTTCCAGGGACAGAGCTCTCACTCTGATAGTATTTCCAGGGACAGAGCTCTCACTCTGATAGTATTTCCAGGGACAGAGCTCTCACTCTGATAGTATTTCAGGGACAGAGCTCTCACTCTGATAGTATTTCCAGGACAGAGCTCTCACTCTGATAGTATTTCCAGGACAGAGCTCTCACTCTGATAGTATTTCAGGGACAGAGCTCTCACTCTGAGAGTATTTCAGGGACAGAGCTCTCACTCTGATAGTATTTCCAGGGACAGAGCTCTCACTCTGATAGTATTTCAGGGACAGAGCTCTCACTCTGATAGTATTTCCAGGGACAGAGCTCTCACTCTGATAGTATTTCCAGGGACAGAGCTCTCACTCTGATAGTATTTCCAGGGACAGAGCTCTCACTCTGATAGTATTTCAGGGACAGAGCTCTCACTCTGATAGTATTTCCAGGGACAGAGCTCTCACTCTGATAGTATTTCAGGGACAGAGCTCTCACTCTGATAGTATTTCCAGGGACAGAGCTCTCACTCTGATAGTATTTCCAGGGACAGAGCTCTCACTCTGATAGTATTTCCAGGGACAGAGCTCTCACTCTGATAGTATTTCAGGGACAGAGCTCTCACTCTGATAGTATTTCCAGGGACAGAGCTCTCACTCTGATAGTATTTCCAGGGACAGAGCTCTCACTCTGATAGTATTCCAGGGACAGAGCTCTCACTCTGATAGTATTTCCAGGGACAGAGCTCTCACTCTGATAGTATTTCTAGGGACAGAGCTCTCACTCTGATAGTATTTCCAGGGACAGAGCTCTCACTCTGATAGTATTTCCAGGGACAGAGCTCTCACTCTGATAGTATTTCCAGGGACAGAGCTCTCACTCTGATAGTATTTACAGGGACAGAGCTCTCACTCTGATAGTATTTCCAGGGACAGAGCTCTCACTCTGATATTATTTCAGGTACCAGTACGGAATCATGGACATCTGCAGGGCAAATGGGGAAATACCAGTGGTGGAAAGTAGCCATTTCATTTATTTATGTTCCAAAATTGTGCTGTGCTATTTATTGGCAGCTAAATCAAAAGTTAAATGTGATTAGACATAATAATAGTAATAATAATAATAATACATTTTATTTGTAAAGCACTTTTCATTGTTTAAAGCAATCCCAAGGTGCTACAGAGTACAACAAGATTAAAAACAGGTTAAAAAGCCAAAGCACAACGATACATTTAATAAAAGGCCTTTTAATAAAGAAAGGGTTTTAGGCTTTTTTCAAAGAGTCTGTTTTTTGTGGAGCCTCCAGGTGGTCTGGGAGCAGAAGGCCTGGTCGCCCAGAGTACATTTAAAAGATGTGCATGTATAATTTGTATTGTATAATACTTGTATGTAATATTCCAATAGGCCTACATATTGGAGGCAACTATTGTACTTTTCACCTTGCAGAGATAGATTATGAATACAAAAACTAATTAACAAAAATAATTATGGTGTATTTTAATAGATGAAGCAACCCAACAGAATATACATTTCTTAAAATTAGCCACACCATCACCACCTGTAACATCAAAGTGATGCATACTCACTCATGCATCAATAATTATAATGCATTTATGTAATCAATGATGAAATTAGTACACAAAACTGTTTTCCCTTTTTTAAATTACTTTCCCCACTTATGTTTGATGGATTGGATCATTTTATTATATCATTTTTATTCCAACAGGTAAAAATCACTATTTAGTGGATGTGAGAAATGCGACCATCAATGTGCTTTTGATACTATTGATGCTACTTTTTGTAAGACGTCAGTGGCCAAAAAAGTTAGAATCTATTGGTTTAAACATTTGCAAAGTGCTATATTTATAAACTTGTTATATTTTTTAAGATATAAATATTCATCTTAAAAGTAACTGGGAAGTAAAGCTCTCAATTTTATGGAATGTAGGTATACATTTGACAAGTAAATTACATGCTTTTAATAATGAGAAATGAAAAAATACAAGGTTGTAATAGTAGACACAAAGATGTTACTTGTAATCCTTTATTTCACTTTATTTCAAAGTCTTTTTCTTTTAAAAGCCAAGATTACTAATTGTAACAGTGCTTTGTTAACAACAGAAGCAGATAATTCACAGAGCCGTCATGTTATTGTACAACAGAGCACACGCAGAGATAAAAAAGTCTTTTTGAGGTAGCCACACATCTGACTGGACAGCATCAGTAATATATCTTTGAACTGACCCGCTGGGTATTTTTAAGGCCTTTTTTTATAACACACATAAACAACAGCAAGGCACAGGGTCAGAGGTCACCTCATATGTAAACAGACCTTTCAGAGGCAGCTTCCCCACTTCCTGTTCACGTCTCACATCCACAGAGCCACACAGGAAAAACTCAAACCTGTCCATCATTCAACAGAGCTTTTTAAAACCAGACAAACCAAAATCTGAATGACAAAAGATTAAATTTAGGTCTGAGAATAAGTTGAGTTTTGTTCAGCTCAATGCTTCAGGATGCTACTTTGTGGTAGAAATCATGTTGCTAAAAGCAATAAAATGACACACACCAATAGAGAATAATCACTGGCATCTTACACAGCAAGAAGAGGCAAGTGACAAAAAATACTCTCTCATGTGTTTATGTTTTAAGAACAGGTGAAAAGAAATACAGAATAGTTTGATCTAAATGACTGTTTGTGTGTTGTGCTGTTTGCTCTAAATAGATCCTAATGAAACCTGTTCACACCTGTTCTGAAGTCATAAAATGGAGAGAAAACACCTTAATTAAAAATGTTTTTGGACTTGCCTCTCAGGGGATCCAGTCCGTCTTGCTTAACTCATAAAAACATTTAATCAAAAACTCAATGAAAGTCCATGAGACTACTACTGCTGCAGTGTTAGTTTCCTAAGACTAGCTAACAGTTTACAGGAAGCAGAAGACAGGCCATTCAATGCTAAAAGTTCTACTAAAAACTAATGAAACCGAAGCTGTTCTAACGACTCAGCAAAACACAAGACAATCCAATAAAAAAGCCATAAAACAAACATTTACACCTGAAGCACCATCACAAATGCTGTGAGAGATTAAAACATCAGAACAAACCAAAGCTCAGGAAAATAAAGCAAAGCTCACCTCGCATGCATAATTATATTCATTGGGGGGGCAAAAAAGTGAAAAATGGAGATGTGTTCATCTAGAACGCTAGATATTTCAAGTTAAAGTGACTGAAAATAAAAATATCCAATGCAAGTGTTCACATGGCTAAAACTGCTGTCCATATTCAAAATGACTTAAAATTGCAAAAACTAAATAAAGAAAGTGCTACAGAAATAAAATTCCAGGCCCAACTCTGACTGAAGAGAGTCCAACTTCATGAAAACAAATCTTCAGGTAAAATAAGCAGCGATGTCTGATTCAATGAAGGGAACAACAGAAAGCTTTCATCAAGGAATTAAAACTAGGACAGCACAACACAAGAGAAACTCTGCAAGTTCTGTCTTGAGAAAAAGTTTCAAGTTTTGCTATTCTACGATGTTTTAGATATAAAGTGATTTAAAAAAAAGACATTTATTTGCTTAATTAATCTTAGATTTCTGTGGTAATAATTGCAATACTTAATAGTTTCTCAGATAATTGTGCAACCATAATACAATTTTGCTAAACCTAGAACTAAATGAGTGAACTTGAGATCTGTAAAACATTGCACAGCCTGGGCCAGATCTCAGAGGGGTTCTGGGGTTTTCTGTCAGAATCGGGCCGATGAAACTGAGGGGAATGTGAGCTGGAACCAACCCGTTCCCTGATTTAAATAACCTTTGTAAAAGAAGGCAAAATTACAACTTCTTATAAAGAAAAAGGACTCAAGAAACAATTCAACATCATGTGTGAAAAACAGCAGTTAGGCTGCAGACTCCCATTTTATCTTCTCACCATCGGGAGACATTAAGACATAACTGAGTCAGGGATAAAAAAAACACCAAGCAAAAACCGAAGAAAGAGAGAAAAAACGCTGGAAACATGTGAAGTTTTCATTCTGTCTGAATAAAGACAACAATAAACCAAAAGAAGGAAAAGTTTGGCTACTTGTGGTTAAGTGCAATTTCTCTAGTGTGGTGAGCCGAGGGCTGGTTGGCTGGAGGTCAGAGGTCACTTAGTGGAAGTGCTGCTGGCAGATCTTCTCCTCCGCCTGGTCCAGAAGCTCCAGCATCTCCTGGATGACGGCCTGCAGGGCGCGGCCCAGGTCCTCCCCGCTGTACGGCTTCCCCAGAGGGGGCACATGGACGAAGGCGGAGCGGCCGCGGCTCAGGTACAGAGAGGTGTAGTAGGTGAAGTCACATAGATACCTGAGGGAAGGAGCAGAGCATCACCTGGAGGAGCATTACCACCAACAGAGCATCACCTGGAGGAGCATTACCACCAACAGAGTATCACCTGGAGGAGCATTTTCACCAACAGAGCATCACCTGGAGGAGCATTACCACCATCAGAGCATCACCTGGAGGAGCATTACCACCAACAGAGCATCACCTGTAGGAGCATTACCACCAACACATCAGAGCATCACCTGTAGGAGCATCACCTGTAGGAGCATTACCACCAACAGATCAGCAGGACACGTCAGTACATAACAACTAGAAAATTTCCTCTGGGGAAATTTTCAAAGGGCCACGGGGGCTACTGCCGGTGTGTGTGTGTGTGTGTGTGTGTGTGTGTATCTGTAACTGTAATCACATCAAAGATCAAAGCAATCAACAGAATTAACTGCCACCTGTTCCGGCTCAGTGACAGCAGCCAGAGGTGGACAGACTGGAATTTCTGGCCTCGAACAGAAAGCATTTTTGGCAAAACCATAATACCTATCATTGATCCGACTTCACTTTGAGCGTCCTGAGTTCTTCCTGAACGTCTACATATGGTTTTTTTTAAGAAAAATGAAAAAATAGCTTTGTTAGAGCGATCTAAAAAAACTGTTCCATCTTCCTTCTTCAGAAATCTCCCTGCGTTTTCAATATGGGAGCCAATGAGGCTGTTGGTGGTGTTGGTGGATCATCTGTGCGTCCTACGCCCAAACTATAACTCTGACAGCTTTACCAGAGGATTGTGAGGGAGAAGACTAATTTTCCTACGTTTCTATGTATAAATTATTTCTGTAGAGTGGAATTTGCGGCCTGGAGCGCAGTTTTCAAATTTATTTTTTGACAGTTTTTTCTCTCCCTCTACACTCTGGTGATGATGTCACACACTGTGACACGAACATTCCGTGCAATACACACCCATTATAATCTCAGAATTTCTCCAAAAATGATCATGGTCATTGAACAGGGATTGATAAAAAACTATATGACCTATCGAAACGTGGATTAATACACCGATACACAAGACTTGTGTCTACTGTTTAAAGTTTAAATGGAGTCTCTAGGTGAAATTATGCCGGAGAAGTAGACGTTTAAAAATCTCCAATAATTGTTCTTTTTCGCTCATTTTTTGTCGGCCGTCCCATTCACTTCAGTGCAAAATTTTGATATATATGAAAGTGGTTAAAACCAGAATAGAAAAGATAAGATTTGATGATATTTGTGCTGTTCACACTGCAGTCACAATGAGAACACGGAGTGGTTGGATAAATATATTAATTCATCAATTCACACTTGTTATTTTCTGCCAAAATTAATTGTGTGCCTTATTTAGAGCAACAGTATTGCTTTTAACTGCAAAAATAATTCATATTCTTCATAGAAGTGGGCGGAAAGCAATCGTTTTTATTCTGGTAGTTGAGTGAAATAACTCCTAACACCCTTTAATGTGAACACACACACACTGAAGAGGAAAGCTTCTTCACTGAGGAAGAGGAGAACCACCTTCATGATGAAGATATCCTGGTCTGTTGAACCATCCTCCTCATGAAGCAGAGAGTAAACGCTGCTCTGACTTTAACAAAGTGAGGTGGATGTGTTTTCAGATGTTGAACATGATTTACCTTCCAGCGTCTCTGGAGACGGACACGGCGACGCCCAGCCCCGCCGCCGCCACTCTCTTACACACCGACTCCATGTCGATGACGGAGGTGATGCAGTCAGGACCTCCCACAATGCAACACTGTGAGTCGGGGCAGAAGCTGCTGTTGTCCAGGCCCTTGTAGCCGTGATTCCTGCCACACTTCTCCAGAGTGACGGTGGTGGCCATCCCTGAGACTCCAACATGGACCACCAGCTGGGAAACAAACAAACAAGTCAGTGTACCCAGAAAATAATACTTCATAATAATACCAAAAATATCCTCTGCTCCTTTGAACCTGAGATCTCAAATGGAGCAGAAGAACCACTGAACCCAAGGATAAATAAATAACCCAAGGATAAATAAATAACCCACGGATAAATTAATAACCCAAGGATAAAGGTCACATGTTTAATGGAGAGCTTGCATGAAAGACAAACTCAAGCCAATTATTTGTTGCATAATATGAAAACTGTATTAATTTAATTTATCTCAGCATGTGTTGCACACATTTATTATTATCTGATTGTTCTCAGAGCCAACAGATCTTATTATAACTTGTATTTGGCCTGAAACATATAAAATAAAATCAATAAAATCAGACCGAACCTGACACAGTTTCTGTATTACACCTTTAAAACACACTATGTTTTCCTCTTACCGATGGATGATACTTCTTCCATAATGAAGGAACCAAACTCTGGACTGTCTGATACTCTACAGGAACCTCAGAGACATGCAGGTCCACTTCCCCGCCCAGACCCAGCTTCTTCAGTTCCTGTCAGACACACAAAGACAGAAAAGATCAAACACGCGTCATTCGTTTGGCGTTTTAAAGAGATATCTTTATATCTTTATCTGTTTTAAAGAGATATCTTTATATCTTTATCTGTTTTAAAGAGATATCTTTATATCTTTATATCTTTATCTACAGTCTCTCACAGTCTGAGTGGGAGCTAAAGTCTCTCATTCATTTCTTCATTCAAAATACAAAGGAAAAATGATTGTATATGAAACCCTATTTCTGATTCTGATTGATAAAACAACAATTATTCAGAGCCTAGAACGATCTATGGCCAAATGTTTATAATAATACATTATATTTTTATAGCACTTTTAAAGGTTCTCAAAGTCGCCTAACATAACAGAAATTAGACACACAAACACAAAATGCAGAAGAAAACAGAAGTAAACAGAGATGAGAGATTCAAGTTCAGGTCTTGTTTATCTTTGGTACACCAGCTAATATTGATAGTCAAATTTTGACAATCGAGCTTTTAAATGACAGACCTTTTTGCTTTTTCCTGGACGAATGTCTTTTCACTTGTTCTTTCCAAATAACATTATTTTGCACCTAAAAAATGTCTATAGTGAAAACCAAAAACATGTAACTGCAACACTCTGTCACACAGCGTCTTTATAAATAACACGAGAAAAGCAAGAAATAAAAGAAGCAATGACACAAACTATAAGTTAGATAATAAGTGTGAGTGGAGCCCCTCCCCCTCCCCCCCCCCCCTCCCCCTCCTGGACACTGACCCCGCTAGTGCTGAAGACGAGATGTTTGACCTGCGGGGACCCGCCACAAAGCTCCTTTTGTTTGCCTTTAATATCCTGATCAAGTCCGTCTAGACACCCTGACAACCAGCATCCCCCACATACAGAGCCTCCACCCACATACAGAGCCTCCACCCACATACAGAGCCTCCACCCACATACAGAGCCTCCACCCACATACAGAGCCTCCACCCACATATAGAGCCTCCACCCACATACAGAGCCTCCAACCACATACAGAGCCTCCACCCACATACAGAGCCTCCAACCACATACAGAGCCTCCACCCACATACAGAGCCTCCACCCACATACAGAGCCTCCAACCACATACAGAGCCTCCACCCACATACAGAGCCTCCAACCACATATAGAGCCTCCACCCACATAGAGCCTCCAACCACATACAGAGCCTCCACCCACATATAGAGCCTCCACCCACATATAGAGCCTCCACCCACATACAGAGCCTCCACCCACATATAGAGCCTCCACCCACATACAGAGCCTCCACCCACATATAGAGCCTCCACCCACATACAGAGCCTCCAACCACATACAGAGCCTCCACCCACATACAGAGCCTCCAACCACATACAGAGCCTCCACCCACATACAGAGCCTCCAACCACATATAGAGCCTCCACCCACATATAGAGCCTCCACCCACATACAGAGCCTCCAACCACATACAGAGCCTCCACCCACATATAGAGCCTCCACCCACATATAGAGCCTCCACCCACATATAGAGCCTCCACCCACATACAGAGCCTCCAACCACATACAGAGCCTCCACCCACATACAGAGCCTCCACCCACATACAGAGCCTCCACCCACATATAGAGCCTCCACCCACATACAGAGCCTCCAACCACATACAGAGCCTCCACCCACATACAGAGCCTCCAACCACATACAGAGCCTCCACCCACATACAGAGCCTCCACCCACATACAGAGCCTCCAACCACATATAGAGCCTCCACCCACATATAGAGCCTCCACCCACATACAGAGCCTCCAACCACATAGAGCCTCCACCCACATAGAGCCTCCAACCACATACAGAGCCTCCACCCACATATAGAGCCTCCACCCACATATAGAGCCTCCACCCACATACAGAGCCTCCAACCACATACAGAGCCTCCAACCACATACAGAGCCTCCAACCACATACAGAGCCTCCAACCACATACAGAGCCTCCACCCACATATAGAGCCTCCACCCACATACAGAGCCTCCACCCACATATAGAGCCTCCACCCACATACAGAGCCTCCAACCACATACAGAGCCTCCACCCACATACAGAGCCTCCACCCACATATAGAGCCTCCACCCACATACAGAGCCTCCACCCACATACAGAGCCTCCACCCACATACAGAGCCTCCAACCACATACAGAGCCTCCACCCACATAGAGCCTCCAACCACATACAGAGCCTCCACCCACATACAGAGCCTCCAACCACATATAGAGCCTCCACCCACATACAGAGCCTCCACCCACATAGAGCCTCCACCCACATAGAGCCTCCAACCACATACAGAGCCTCCACCCACATACAGAGCCTCCACCCACATATAGAGCCTCCACCCACATAGAGCCTCCAACCACATACAGAGCCTCCACCCACATACAGAGCCTCCACCCACATATAGAGCCTCCACCCACATACAGAGCCTCCAACCACATATAGAGCCTCCACCCACATACAGAGCCTCCAACCACATACAGAGCCTCCACCCACATACAGAGCCTCCAACCACATATAGAGCCTCCACCCACATACAGAGCCTCCAACCACATACAGAGCCTCCACCCACATATAGAGCCTCCACCCACATACAGAGCCTCCACCCACATACAGAGCCTCCAACCACATATAGAGCCTCCACCCACATATAGAGCCTCCACCCACATACAGAGCCTCCAACCACATACAGAGCCTCCAACCACATATAGAGCCTCCACCCACATACAGAGCCTCCACCCACATACAGAGCCTCCAACCACATACAGAGCCTCCAACCACATATAGAGCCTCCACCCACATATAGAGCCTCCACCCACATACAGAGCCTCCACCCACATATAGAGCCTCCAACCACATATAGAGCCTCCACCCACATACAGAGCCTCCAACCACATATAGAGCCTCCAACCACATACAGAGCCTGCACCCACATACAGAGCCTCCAACCACATACAGAGCCTGCACCCACATACAGAGCCTCCACCCACATATAGAGCCTCCAACCACATATAGAGCCTCCAACCACATATAGAGCCTCCACCCACATACAGAGCCTCCACCCACATACAGAGCCTCCAACCACATACAGAGCCTCCACCCACATACAGAGCCTCCAACCACATACAGAGCCTCCAACCACATACAGAGCCTCCAACCACATACAGAGCCTCCACCCACATACAGAGCCTCCAGCCACATATAGAGCCTCCAACCACATACAGAGCCTCCAACCACATACAGAGCCTCCAACCACATACAGAGCCTCCAACCACATATAGAGCCTCCACCCACATACAGAGCCTCCAACCACATACAGAGCCTCCACCCACATACAGAGCCTCCACCCACATATAGAGCCTCCAACCACATACAGAGCCTCCAACCACATACAGAGCCTCCAACCACATATAGAGCCTCCACCCACATACAGAGCCTCCAACCACATACAGAGCCTCCAACCACATATAGAGCCTCCAACCACATACAGAGCCTCCAACCACATACAGAGCCTCCAACCACATACAGAGCCTCCAACCACATACAGAGCCTCCAACCACATATAGAGCCTCCACCCACATACAGAGCCTCCAACCACATATAGAGCCTCCAACCACATATAGAGCCTCCAACCACATACAGAGCCTCCAACCACATACAGAGCCTCCAACCACATATAGAGCCTCCACCCACATACAGAGCCTCCAACCACATACAGAGCCTCCAACCACATATAGAGCCTCCAACCACATATAGAGCCTCCAACCACATATAGAGCCTCCACCCACATACAGAGCCTCCAACCACATATAGAGCCTCCAACCACATATAGAGCCTCCAACCACATACAGAGCCTCCAACCACATATAGAGCCTCCAACCACATATAGAGCCTCCACCCACATATAGAGCCTCCAACCACATGCAGGACTCAGATCCAAACGCTGCTGCTGCACGAACAGCAGCATGTCCCCGTACGCCACAAAAACAAGCACTTTGGGGGAAAAATGCTCTTATATTATATATAATAACAAACTATTTATGCAGACTGCTTTGTTAAGGTGGCATGACATTTTTAAGAGGTGATGTTTTGTCCAGAATGAATAGAAAGCATTTAGTAAAAGCCTGTTTAGCCTGAATAAAGAGCTGAATATGTCATGTAAATAAATTGTTTGTTAAATTGGATTTAATTACAAACACACACGTAACAACAGTCATTAGGTTATAATCTAAAAACCTGCTCATACTGATTTTTGTTTGATTTATTTTCACACCACTGTAAGGAAATAATGAATATATGCAATAAAACAAGAAAAGAGGAGAGAACACACCTGAACTGCGACCCAGCTGGCGTTGACCGTGTGCTCTCCAAAAGGCCCAAAACCTGCAAAACATGTCACGTACGTTACTTTGGTTACTGTTCTGTGTTTACTCTTGTTCTGCATATTCTTAAACAGATTTAAATGTGACTTTGTACTGTTTGTTTTTCCAGCATGAACATATTGCAATTGTATTTCTGGTGGGATCACTTAGACATACATCCATTAGTAAAAAAAAAAAAAGAGAAAACAAAGTAAATGCAAATACATTTAAATCTGGAGAAGCAGATATCAAAGTATTGTAACTTTTAAAAAAGACTATCATAAGTTACTTTGCCAAATATTGCATTTGTAATATAAACAAGCAACAATATACAGACATAAACCTTCCAAAATACTTGATTTTCAAAAAAGAGAAAACACTATAAAACAAATGTAAAGTCTACAGTGCTGCACTAATTACCAAATTAAAATCAGTCACTATCACTAAAAGTCTCTCTTCACTCCGTATGACTTAGAAAACTGCAGCAGCAGACTATAACTGATCCTCCAGCCTTGTTTATGAAGGATCTATAAGTGATCCTAGGGTCAGGGGGTCCCTGGGGGTCCCTGGGGGTCCCTGGGGGCCGGGGGGGTCAGTCTGTCTGACAGGCTGGTGAAAGGAGCAGACGAGGAGCAGACGAGGAGCAGACGAGGAGCCGGCAGCTGCCAGCCGGACTCTATTGTGAAGGATCAGTTCCCAGGAAACCTCCACATCTAGAATCAGCTGGTCTGGAGCTCCTGACCCCTTTGTGTCTGAGTCCCAGCTTCTTATCCTCCACCAGTCAATGTTCACGACTCTAGTTTGGTCATTTGGAAAATATTATATTTTCAGAGGTTCGGAGTGAAGTTGCAACGGAAAAAAATTCAATAGTTACTTGTAAAAGTTGCATTTTTTTTTTTTAAATTATCACTACAAAATACCTCCCACATCCACGTCCAAGTCCTAAAGTCTAAAACACTAAAAGTATTATTACCATATTATTATTTACAGATAGCTATCCATCTCATCTATGATTGCTGTTTATTATTTCTGGAGCACATATTTAAGTGTCAATAAATAGCTATGGTTAACTATAACCACACACTAACATTTGGGATATGGTTGTTGCAGGTTATCGGTTTTTAAATGAAACATGAATATCATGTTTATAATATACCTATGATCATATTGGGTCAATTTTATCTTTATTGCTGCTTTTGTGCAGTTTTGCTCACATTTTCTGGGCCTCCCTATATTTGTATTATGAGTGTATTTTTGCCAAATAGAGACAAAACACATAACAAACAAAGTTAAAGATTCATTTGACTGATATTTCATTTTCTTTAGATATCGCGATAATGTCGTTCTCGTGAATTATTGATGATGAACCCTAGAGAACTTTGATTTGACTTATTATTGATGATGATCTCTATCACTTACGTGCTTGGCACATAATTACACAGTTGCAAGATATTTACAGATGCAATCAAAATGAGCTATATGAAGTTAGATGTTTATTAATGCTAAGCGTCAGATGTTTACCTGTTTGTTTGCTATGGACAGACAGGAAACAACAACAACAACAACAATATTTCACCTAGCTTGTCAGCGGCTCTAAATCAGGTTTCATATCTGAATCGATAAGTGAATACCCTGACAGGCTGATATTATTATAATCAGCTGTGGATCAGCAACATGACGCCATTACCGCCAGCAGCTGTTATCTACACAACTTTTCTCCACTTCAGCTGATGTTTGTCTGCCCGGAGGAGGGTAAAAGAGGACCAACCTGTAACAACCACAGTCCGCTTACTGTTGTCCATCTCCGGCCTGTAGCAGAGGCTCCGGGGCTTTATTCTTCCGGTCTTTTATTATGAACCAGGACCGTAAAGAGCTGAAACGGTCCGCAGCTGACTGTCCGCCAGACACAAATGAAGCCGGAGGCTCCTCCCTGCTGCCGGCAGGACGCGTACGGCGTGACGTCATTACGTCATTACGTCAGCATGAGACGCTGATTCTTTGGGGGCTCAGACGTAAAAATGTTTTTTTAATGACAGACATTAGATAATAGGAAAGCTAGTAGTGTTATATTATATTTTGAATTTCTTATACTTTAACACATAAGAAATAAATATAACTAGAGAGAACCATAGACTGTATATATGTATATATATATATATATATATATATATATATATATATATATATATATATATATACATATATAGAACGCATATCGTCACCCTGTTAAAATAATCGCCTCACTCATTTTTTCTAGTTTTGCAAGAAAAACACAAAAACTTCACCAAAAGTGTAACATATGACATTTATTGATAATTTCACTCAAAAAGGATGTAACAAAGGATGCTAACCTAATTTCAGGTAAATAATTTGCAGACTTACATTACAAACACAAATAATTATTCTTTAATATTCCTAAATCTGCGTGTGGCTGATCATACTTGTACATCTGTTATAATATGCGGGTTTATAATAATAATAATAATAAATATGATAATATGTGTCATGTTGCTTTACAAATTAATTGTATAGTGATCTTGTTGTTTTTTAATAGGACTTTGTGATATTTTAAACATATACTGTATCAGTATAATATTCCTATACTATTAATAGGTTTTTGCAGTGGTATCTCTACAATAACAACATATAACAGCAGTGTCTGATAACGGCAGCAGTGGTTACTGCTGACCTCCTGATCAATAATTCAGACTCTCCGGCAGCGCTCATCAATAATTAACAACAGGTTGAGTATTGGAGGCGGAGTCTTTCTGGACAGTTGTTACGCCGCCGCTCCTGATTCGTCCAACACGCTGTCAATCTTCCCCACGGCCTCTAAACCCCGCCCACCTGTCATTTATTCAGGCTGCGTGAAGATGACGGAGTTACAGAGGGACCGGAAATTAGTTTTCCTTTCAAATTAAAGGAAAACCTTCATGAGAGAACAGCGTCGGTTGTGGCTGAAGACTACAACATTAAAAATGTAAAAAAATCTGTGAATTTGGAGTCAGAAAGAAGTGAGCTAACCAGAAAACTGTTCCCGCTCCTCATCTCTGTTTCAATCAGCAGCTCGAAGCTACATTAGCCGCTACTAGCATAACACCGTTAAATAGAGTCTCCAACTGAACTAAGGTCGAGTTGGATTGTGGGAAATGTAGGCACCAGAGGGAGACTTAAAACGCTTAAAAAGGTGTAAACAATATTTTACTCGTCCATCATGAGTCTGTAAATGATATAAAACAACTTGAATAGATGAAGTACCCTTTTTAAGATGAAATATTGTTAAGGTATGGTCATATTTTTTGTATTAATTTAGGCAATATAGACCATCATTCAAACAGTTTTTATAACACCTTTCATGCAGTTTGCCATTTCCGAGGTTTACATGTGACTGACAAGCCATTAAGCCAAGAACAAGCCAGTTCAAATAAAAACAGAGATAAAGTTAAATATTAAAAGCATTTTTTTTTATTTTTCTCAATTATATATTATTATAAATATTGCTTTAAAATCAAAGTAAATACAGTTTTTCTTTCAGGACTGTAGTACACATTGGCTGGCCGTATATTCACAATGCAACACTGTCAGTTGAAGTATCACTTTTGATTTCATTGTTATTTTTATATCCCCCAATTTTCTTTAAAATCGTTGCATTATGATTTTTTTTTCCATGCGAGCAGCTCTTTGATAACGGCATTTATTTTGTAATTCCTAACCGGATGTTGTGTCGCACACCCTTTCTGGTTGACAGTAGTGGTGTTTCTGCGGGTGCTGGACGAGGTGGATAGCAGCCGGATAGAAATCTATAAAGGTAGGATTTATGTCTTTATTAATCTATTGCACTGATATAAATATTATATTTAAATGTACTTTATTCTGCATTTATTGTTTCTGAGCGTTTATGTTTGAATATAAAGGAAAGGATTTCAGATTAAAGCTCATTTGACATAAGATGCTTGCTGTGGAACAGCTGTTTTCATTGTGAAAACCATTAAACCGTCGTAGATGAATAAAAGGCGTATTAATGCGTGTAATCTGTGAGGATCCACTGGTTTAGTGGGTCTCTGGCGGACTCGGGCCTGTCCTGCAGGAAAAGGCGTTTCACACCGTCCGATGGTTTAAATAGAGAAAATAGGTCTAAACGTGCCTGAGGCAGGAACAATGGAGCAAAACTCAAACATCTCAAATCAATTCATAGTTCAAAATAGAGAGAGAAAACCTATCACATTTTATTTTACTCTCATGTAACATTGTCAGTAATTTTCTAATATTTTAACGATTATTATCAACCTGAGGTCTCCACCAAAACACGCTATTAATGCGAATATCTGGATGATTATATGTTTTACATTATTGTAATTTAATATGTGAAACGTTGAGCCATATGGAGGAGTGTTGTGTTCCTGGGAAACATTTAAACCAATCAGATCTGGTCGGTGCCCTTATATGCATTGGTGTGTGTGTGTGTGTGTGTGTGTGTGTGTGTGTGTGTGTGTGTGTGTGTGTGTGTAATGTGTGTGTTTGTGTGTGTGTGTTTTCTATACTGCAACAGCACCTTTCACTACAGAAGGAATGGATATGTAGGAAGAAATTTGCAATGCAAATATAAAATATACTGTTTAAATGCTTCTGAATGAAACGTGTGTGTGTGTGTGTGTGTGTGTGTGTGTGTGTTTGTGTGTGTGTGTGTGTGTGTGTGTGTGTGTGTGTGTTTGTGTGTGTGTGTGTGTGTGTGTGTGTGTGTCATATCTGCCATCACCTTCTGTTTTCAAAGCTTTACAGTGTTGAAACGGTGTAATAGTTTGTACGATATAAAGTAAAGAAAGTTTTTTTATGTTATTTTTTTGGTTGTTATTTTATTGGTTATGATTATATTTGTATCTGTACTGGTTTTAATAATCCCTTATAGTTATCAGTCAGGCCCTAATTATAATGTGACTGTTGGTTCAGCAGTTTACTCATTAAAATAATCATTATTATAATTGATACACAGAGTCATGTAGACTATAAGATATAAACTCTTCTGTGGTTTTAACCTGCAGTCATTTTAAAGTTTCATGTGTTTGAATGTGAGCTGTCAGTCACATCTGCACTTCCTCTGCTGACAGACGAGTTATTGAAGGAGTGACGCAACTGCTGCTTCTCTCGGGAAAACACACACACACACACACACACACACACACACACACACACACACACACACACACACACACACACACACTCACACACACACACACACCCATCCTGCCTGTGACAGTCGCTGCTGCACCAACAGGATCAGATTCATACTTTGGGTCAATATCTTTTATTAGAGTTTAGATGTTAATCGGTCTGTCAGAGTGTCACCACAGCTGCAGAAACACAGACCAGAGTTCAGATCTGTTTCTAAATGAAGAGATGTTAAACCTCAGAGAGAGAGAACTGGTTTCTGGGGAGACTTTTATTGTCTGATGATAATCTAAATTTGCTTCAGAAGCTTTTAAACACAATAAACAAAAAGAAAAACAAAGAAGACACATGAGTATATAAGCACAACATTTCAAAAATCCTTAGAAATCTGTATCAAAACATACTTTATTATATTAGTAAGTGGAATTTACATGACAAATACAGAAAGAAAAAGGTTTAAACTTTAACCACAAGTTTTACATTTTAATCAATATATTGCTGACATTTAAAGAAACAGACTCGTTGGTTTGTAAAACAGGGACTAAATGTGTTGAATAAAGCTCAGATACATTTGGTTTTCAGTCTGAACTGTCCTGGTTTCACCTGCAGACTCTAAAGCATCAGAGCTGCTCCCGCCTCCCTCTGCTTTCTGTTTGCCGTTGATAAAAAAAACAGAAAGACGGAGAAGAAGAGAAGCTATTTTTAGCTTCCCCTCCTCTCATCTTCATCCCCACGCTTCCTAGAAAAGGAGGCACGTGATTGGAGGAAAAGGGGGAAAATGCCGTCTAAGGCAGCAGGACGGCAGCTGCAGAGAACCAGAGAGAACCAGAGAGAACCAGAGAGAACCAGAGAGAACCAGAGAACCACATCTTCTCTGTTCCAGCACGGCGGTAGTTTAGCTTTGCTCTGGTAGATTTATTTAACGTTCATTTGACAACTTTGAGTCTAAGTGGCCCAGTTTTTAGTGTCCCACTTCCCCCTGCTGAGAAAAACAGCCAAAAAAACAGTTTTTTTTTTTTAAAATAGCAATTTAGCATCAATACTTGCCACATATTTAGAAAGTAAATATGAAATATAAACACCAGTGTAAGAGTGTTACTACATCCTCACTTCTTCTGACAGATATTCTGAGTCTGAACGAAGCTTGAGTCAAACTAGTGATGGATGAATATTTGATTCTTCACAGTCCGGCTGCTTTCTCCAAGTTTTGCTTCCCAGTTCTGGTCCTGGTTGTGATTCTGGGTGTGAAAACATAATTTTCCTGTTTGGTGGAACATGTTAGATCTGTGAAAGCCTTCTTTACTCTCTCAGTCTGTTCACAGTGGTGAGTTTTTCTTCCTAAAAGTGAATTTACACCAGAGTTTGCAGCCTGTTTGTAGTGGTAGAAGAGGTGTTTTAAATAATTACTTCACCCTTGAAATGTTAATTATCATTATGTTTCAGTTCCTCGCCCCGTGTCATAATGACTTCTGGAAGAAAACGAGAAGCGGACGTGTTTTAAATAGTGTGATGTTCATCAGAATGCATGTGTTTGTAAAGCAGTGAGGATATGACTGATGAATGAGACTTTGCGTATTCATAAATGCACAAATTGTGTTTGTAAATCAGAGTTTTCTTTGGATTGCTGCAGTGAAGTTCCTCTGTGATGTCACTGTGGGCTGGTTGGTGTCATGAACTGAGCTTTTCATAGTAAACACTTTAAAAGTAGATGTTGCAAGCAAGTTTCTGACTGAAGCTGATTAAACAGATTGGAGCCCTGCTGCCAAGATATTCAGCCTCCAGTTTGGCAAGATGACTCTCCTCAAGTTCAGCAATCTGATCTTTGATTTAATACTAAAATAATAAAGTAGAAACACAAACAAACATCATATATTCAAATCAGGCTGTCCTCACCCAAAGAGCTGTGCAAGCAGCTTATTATGAGTCTTATTATTATCATTTGTTGTTACGTGAGTTATTATGAGGAACAGCTGATGCAGAAGAAGAAGTCTGGCTTGATTGGTCGAACCAACACAGAGTCACATATGAAACCCAAAGACATCGTTATTATAACTGAACTGTTGGTTACGTTACATTATATTGACAGTTATCGTTTCCTAACCCTAACTGAGTTAGGTCTAGTTTAACTTAACAGAGTAGTTCAGCTTCACAGCTGTCTTGGTCTCTGTTTGAAACTGAAACTGTGTGACCATCTGACAGCCTGAAACAGTTTGTAGTAGTTTTATCTTGTCCTGTAATAACACATCCTAAATTATTAGTCAGATATATTTAGTATTTTCTATCTGCGAAGTAGCTGAATTAAGAAATGTAATGTAGTATAAAAGAAGCAGAACATTTAATTACTCAACTCTAATACTTTAAAACTGTAATAAAGTGTTTGAGTACATTTGTTTAGTTCCTCTCCAACAATGAAGCAGTTTATAACTGTCAGACCTTTAACTCTGATAGTAAATCAGCTCAGAAACAGTCTGCAGATGTTCTGAGCTGTCTCAGTGTTTGGTGGTCTGGTGGAGCTGCAGACCAGCAGGGACTCACTAACGTCTGAGACAGGAAGGTGTTTGATCAGGATCAGCTGATCATGATGATCAGGATCAGCTGATCATGATGATCAGGATCAGCTGGCGGTCCAGGAGGCCGATCAGTCCTGATGAAATGAGCCTGACTAGCTGCAGCACTTAGCTCTGGATCAATCAGATCCTGGATCAATCAGCTCCTGGACGTCAATCAGCTTTAGGTGGCAGGTTTACAGCTGGATGATGTCATCATCCAGCAGAGCTCACGGCTCTGAGTCATGATTGAATTAAAACAACACTTGAGAGAGAGGAAGGTAAACTAGTGATGATCAGCTCCTGGACCAAGCTGCTGCAGTGGAGATGGAGAGATATGGAGGAATTAAAAAAGAAATCTTTAAAAACCTTCTCTTCTGTGATTTATTTTAACACAGGTTGTTGTTGTTGTCAGTATTTGGGTGTTTCCTCCTCACAGGAGCTGCATTTCCAGTCAATTAAAACTGAGCTTCTGTAAAAAACACTTCAAGATGAAGAATGTCAGAAACCTGTTGTGAGTGAGACGTCGACGGGCAAAACAGAATTTTTTATAATTTATTTTAATGTCAGAGTCTGCACCATTTGTTTCTTTGTGAGGCAAATTACAAATATTTGTTGAGGGGTTTGGAGGCCCTCCCCCAGGAATATGGTACTATATATATATATATATATATATATATATATATATATATATATATATATATACTATAGTAGATATTATACCATATCTTTATTGTACATTGATTTGACTTTGGTGAAGAGCCAAAGCAGCTCTGTTGCTGCGCCTATTAATTTTAGGGAAAGTCTGATTTTGAGCAATAGGATGTGGACAGAATAGTTCTGGTTTTCACCACACCTGGTAAATTATTGTATTTGTATATCACCTTCTTAGTCTTTTTTCACATTTTACTACAGGTTAATCTTCTACTTAATTCTGGAACAGAGGTGTCTCCTGAATGCACCACAGAGGGCAAAATTTCATAAAACTTCAACTGCGTGAAAGAGTTTTTAGGCTGGCTTGTGTTGGTCTGAGTTGATGTGAATAAGTGGGATAATAAGCTAACTCTGCCCAGTAAGTTCTGATGTAGACAACGTTTAGCTCACGTGACTGATGATGTCGATGATTTTCTCTGAGGATGAATTTGTCCTTCTGGACATCGTGAAGCACGGCAGATCCAGCTGACATGAAACAACTAATCAGCTCTGATAGATAGTTTAGATGGTTGTTTTGTCTCCACTTCTTCTTCTGGTTTCCTGGTGGATAACAGCTTCATTCACTCCAAACCAGATGATGGAAATGCATCTTAATTCAAATAATTCCATTTTGTGACATTTTTTTAAAATTCACTTGACCATTGAATGAACACACGGCTCTTAGCTCGATCTCACTGAACATCTCTGAGTCTTGTGACTGTTTGTCACCTTTGGCTGTAAAATGCTGATGTGCCTTTTTCTTTTACTGTTTTCTGACATTTTTCACAGATGAATCGATAATGAATGCATTGTTTGTTGCAGCCCTTGAAACATCGACCATAGCTCTAAATGTCACATAAATGTTATATAAAGTCAACTGCACAGCTTACATTTTCTGTAAATCATAACTCATAAAGCCTGTGTGTCTCAGTTCAGACACCTGACTTCAGCTTTGTTCGAAGGCGTTTTACTATCGAGGCCAACTGAAAGCAGCAGCAGCGTCCTGCACGCTGAGAGACATTTGCATAATGAGAATCTGTTAATTACTTTGAGATTAAGCACAGAGGCCTGCAGTCTGTAAGCTTCTATATCAAATTAGTGTTTAGTGAAGGTTAAGCCAACTCTCTTCTGCTCAGCTAATCTCTGAGACGCAGAGGAAAGTCTTCATCTCTCACCAGCACCAGAAGTCTGAGAGTGTTTGACCAGATCCAGACTTCCAGTTCTTCACCTCTAATCAGCTGTTAATCACTGTCACATGCTCACATTTCATCTTTAGATTAAACAAGCTTTGGTCCAGAACAATCCAGGTTTTTAGATCTCCAACACCTCAACATCTGCAGCAAATATTCCTGCAAGATTAATCAGAGAGAAATGTGCTTTGCAGGGAAAAGTGGGGAAAGAAAAGATAAGAGTATAAAGGGCGGAGGTGGAGAGCTTTTGGAAGACAGAAATGAAAGATAATCAGGAAGTTTAACAGAATCTAAAGTGGCTGTAACACCTCTAATGTCTGTTTCCAAGTTTAAAGCTTATTGCCTAATGTGCTATAACTGCAACACGCTGACTCAGCTTTAAGAAAGTCGTCGATAAAAAGCACATGGCTGAAATATCTGCTGAGCTGAGTCGACACTTTGGTGCAAGAGCAACACGAGCAGATTCATTTTTAATAAGGCCGGCCAAAGACGAACCCAACACCAAACCTGACTGTGATCAAGTGATCTGACTTCAGCAGGTTTGATTCTGTTGGAGCAAAGAAGAAGTCACATTTTAGATTTTATTTGTTTTGGTTCACAGTGAAACATAAACGTCTAACGTTAATATTTTTACATTTTCAGTATATTGTGTTGCTTTTTAAAAAATATGTTTGTGTTTATTTTAAAATCTTGACATGATTATTGTGTAGCATTTTGAGCAGATGTGTCAGTAAGTGTGTATCTACTTGAAAAGCTGAGTGGAACTGCATAAAATGTTAAATGTCTTTTAGCTCGGTTGAGGAATGTATGGATGAAAACCAGTTGCAACAAAGTGCAATAGAAACTTTGTGAATACATAGTAACCTATTTGTTAGTCAAGCTTCCTCTGAAAAATGGCTTCAAATATCTATCTCTCAAATATCTCTGGCCACATGCTCCTAAAAAACAGGGCAGCATTTCACCTTGTGCAGGAATTACATGATATATTAAATGGTGCGATAAAACTGTTAAGACATGCAAAAAACTGCAGTGTCCCCAAAAATCATGACCTACACCCAAAATATTATTCTGACTTTAAGAGCCTGTTGCAGAGCGCACAGAGACCAACAGCCGGCAGAGAGGAGGCCTGCTAGCTCCTCTGCTAGCTCCTCTGCTAGCTCCTCAGCTACGCTACCGCTATGTCTGGGTGTTTTTGTGTTAACTCAGCTCTCCATGCGATGGTCGGTAATCCAGAGTATCATGTTGTCCGTCTTGCTGACCAGAGAGCCGTGTACAGCAGGTTTATGTCTGATCTAACACGGCCACAGAGTAATCTCAGTGAATGGAGCTAGTCTACTTAATGTCAACAGTCTCTTCAATGAATCTCAGTTTGGTTGTTTGTCCTCATCTTAGTTTTAGTTTGGGCATAAAGCTGCTGTCTGCTGTTTACTGACGCTGCAGTGACTCTCTATCACCTCTTGAGGCTAAAGTGGTTTTATAGGACGGGACGGGCCGAGGCTAGCTGGTTAGCTGGTTAGCTGGTTAGCTGCACGTTTCATTATTTATCTCTGCAACAGAATCCATAAAGCTCTTTGTCATAATGTCAACACTGTCGCGTCTTCACACGCTGTTGATAACTTCATTTTAAAATGTTTTAAACTAAAACGTTGGCCATATCAGACAGATTACACCTTTTAATGCATGAAAACATCATAAATGTCTTAAATGTTTTTGTTCTATTTGGAGGTTTGAATTTACTTTTTTCTAACTCTACTACCTCATCAAACCGAATCTTCCTCTGCAATAGTTCAGTGGCAGCCACCTGCAGAATTAACACCATCAACTGTTTATCAGACACCTTGTGGGTCCAATACTTTAGGTTCATATAACATATTAATATAACAAGCCAAAAGTCAAGTCACAGGTCAGTTTTTATTTGTTTATCTGGATCTGTTTCTATCTCAAGCCAGGGTTAGTTCTCCCAGTTCTCTGTATAAAAAGGTAAAAACATTTCAGCACTTGCATGCACTATATTATCCTATATTATACACATGATTATTTAAATATCTGCACACTGACTTGTAGATCATTTCAGACTTTAACTCAAGTTCTTCTCTCTGTTTTTCCTTTTTAATCTTCAAACACAAATACATAAATATCTGTACATGAGCGTGATGTGTTTTCCTGCTCAGAGGATCCAGAAGCTCCACTAGATCCTGATCATGTGACATTAGTGGGAGGCGTGTTGGATTAATGAGTCTCTGCGTCTCCTTTGATTCAGAGAGCGTCTTTGGTTGTCAACAAGCTGAACGTCTCTTCAACCTCTGTGTTTGTTCTGGTTTCCTGTCGTCGGTGTGGATTACTCTCGCCCTCAGTGAGTCACGCTGCAGCTCGCTGCAGAGCGCCAACACTCATTCAGTCGTCCAACAGACTGGATTGGACGCCACGAAGGTCCAGCGGGTTAAAACGCTGAGTCACCGCTGAGTCCTTTACGTCCACGTCTGATGCACCATGCAGGAACTGAGAGAGACATATTAACATAAATATTAATGAAGGCTGCATAAAAAAGAAAGCAACGTGCTGAAAAAGCTAAACGGTGACTATGTTGCACAAAACAATCCGGTCTTTGACCGATTTCTGGAAAAGACAACATTCCTATGAAGCTTTTTACGTTGCTAATGAAAATTAATATTTCCATTTACAGAGTAACCACCGACTTTCATTCCTTCTGAAAAAGGTTGTTGTTGTATTAGATATTTGCATTTATCTAAAAAGCTGTTGATATCTTAGTTTTTATCATGTTTTAAAGTAGCTGATTTCATCCTTGATGACCACTAATGTGTGTTTTTCCTTTGGGCATGTAGGTAAAAAGTAAAAACCCCATTTGAGACGTTTATTCCAAATATGCTGTTTCCAAGTCCAAAGAATTCTCCTGTAATCTGAATAATATCAGCATTATCTATCTATGAATAAAGTAATCTATCTATCTATATCCCAGTTGTGTTAATCAGAAAAGTCTACATTTCTGCATTTATTGGTTAAATTCAAGGACAAACACGTCTGGAAACATCATCGTTATCATTTAATAATCCCAAGAGTGAGTTTCATAGGTTTCATATTAGCAAATACATTCAGAAATTCAGTCAATAACTGGTGTTATATTTTTTTAACTATGCTTTTAAAACAAAGCAGATTTAACTTTACAATTACTATTTAATATTTCTATTAATTATTGCAAATAATTGGTTAAAGCTGAGGCCATTTTATCAGATGACTTCCTGTTATTTTTGCCTTTTTGTGTTCCGGGTTAAAACCTTGTAATATTTATTGTAAATCATGTTTTTTAGTTTATGCAGGAGCTGCAGGCTGCAGATTATGACGTCACAGACGCAGCAGAACTCATCAACCAAATAGAAATCGACAACCGTGCTGCTGTTTTTGCTCTCAAATTAGGAACCTGGTTCTCTTCTCATGATATTATTTTCATTGCAGCTCTCTGTTTGATGCCGGCTCACAGTAATGTTGCATGTAGCAGGTTCTGTGATGGTTTTAATCTCTAACCGCCTCTCTGATAATAAGACATCAGTGAGTTGAGGAAGGGTCTTCTTCATTATTTAACAAGCATCTCCGTGTTCTTTTGTGTAAACCTATCGGCCGGAGCTGGGAGGAGGTGCAGTTGTTGTGTTTGTGCTTTATTCCCTGAGAGTTCTCGTGTTTCTCTGCAGCCGAGAGCAGATAACAGTCTAAATATAGACCAGCGACTCCGAGCCGAGGGCCACTCGTTCTTCTCTCAAGAGGTCAGGAAGGTTTCCTCATTCCTTTTAGCCTCCGTAGCCTCAACGCTGGGGGGCCGCTGGTAGCTAGCAGATGTTTCAGTCATGGAGCTGATGGTGTTTCTGCTGAGTTATAATTCAGCTGCTGGTTTGTTTCTGGTCAGATATCTGAAAACCCTCCGTCACCTGTCTGACCTGTAGCTCTCTGAAGGCTGATCGGCTTCACAGCTGTGTTTAAATCCTCTCTCCAGCTCTGTTTTTTCATTATTTGTATGTTTTTAATAAATGGTAAATGACTGCACTTATATAGCGCTTTTATCCAAAACGCTTTACACTACAGACTGACTCATTCACCCGTTCACACATTCATGCTGGTGGCAGGCGACCCTAAACACTGCCACCTGCCACCAGCAGGAATCCAATCACACGATCAATGAACGCAGCGTCAGGAGCCATCTTGGGTTCAGTATCTGACCCGAGGATACTATATACTATATATATATGACATGGAGGTCAGGGATCGAACCACCAACCAGCCGATCGGGGGACAGCCGCTCTACCAACTGAGCAACCGAGTTTAACACCAGCCGTGTTTCCATCAATTCATTTATCTGTCTAGTTTTGAAGATTGGCATGAGAAAAGCTTGCTGGAAATTCAAAAGTGCACATAAAAGTTTTTACTCTCGCTTGAGGTGGTTTGTCTTTTTTTGTAGAATAGGTAATGCGCTAACCAGGAGATGGAAACGAATAAGTTCTAACTGAGTGAACATTTACCTTATAAGTTGCCCAACTTAATCTTATTCCTGAAGACATATCTTCTCTCTTTCTTATGGATGGCCAAAGTTGTCCAATCAGTAACGTACTTTTTACTTATTTTTTCTCTCTCTTGCTCAGTCTCTTCTTCTGCTGCTTACTGACAGATTAGCCTACAGAAATACATTATTCTGCCATCTTCTGACCAAAGTACGTTAATGCAGCTTTGTTTATTCAATCGAACCAGTTGATGGAAATGTCCCTAATTCGCATTTTCTTTAATGCAACAATTCAAAATTTCGCTTCAAAATCCGACTAGACTTTAGCGGAGCATGGCTACTGTGAATGCTAACAGACAGACAAGATGTTTCTCCATATTTAACCAGTATAATATGTCTCTGCTCTCTGTGGCAGCCATGTTTACTGATAGAGTTCATCATTAGTGCTGAACAGCTCCAAGCCTTAAAGCTTCATTCAGAACGTTCACATTCACATTTGAAATCAGTGTTTGAAGCTTTTTTTATTTATTTATTTATTTATTTATTTATTTATTTGTGGTTTTGTTTATTTGTATCTGTTTATTCTCTTTAAACAGGGTATTTCTGCACAGTTGCAGATAAGGATTTGGCCACACTAATTAGTATTATACTAATAATATTACTATAACAGAGGTAGAATTATATTCCGTTGGTGGTTGTGATTGTTTTCAGAGTGTTAGGATCCAAACAGTTCCAATAAAGCTGAATGTTGTCAAGTGTTAATGTCAACATTTGTAGACAAAGATAGATGTATTCATTTCCAAAATTGACAACATTCATATTTATTTCCCAAATATTCTACTTCAGTTCGTCAAAACCAACATTTCCACTGCAGTCAAAAGAAATGTTTGCATCACACGAGACTCATTAAATAAATGACTTTCACCAGACTGGGTTTTGTTGGGAGGATTTTACTGACGACAGACATTCAGATCTTCATTCAGCACCTCAACACAAGCTTTGAATGTTCATATAAAAAACATTCAGTACAGCCAAAATGAATTTGGGTATTTGTCAACCAGAGAGCGATTCTCGTATTTGTTGATCATGATACAACACAGTTGTTGTACAGATTTAGTAACTTAAATAAGCGAGGACAGAAGCCATGTGGGGAAGCAACGTGAGGCTCTGAAATCTGAAACACTGAAGTTTGAGTCTGATCAATAATAAACACAGGAAGTAGTTCCCTGGAAGTCATGTAGCTGTTGTGAGAAGCTGCATGAACAGAAGCTCTACCTGCCACTCAGACTGAGTGTAATCTTAGGTTTCCTCTGTCATATAATCACTTCTCAGCAGCGTCCTGTCGGTGTAGATGTCCTGTAACATGTAACCTCAGCTGTAGAGTGAGACCCTGAAGGGCCTCAGCCTCTTCAGACCCTCCTGCAGTATTTCTCTTCTGTCCTATTGATGGCATCGACTCAGAGCTCCTGATGTTAAAATGTGAGTCCAGCTGGTGAAAATCCTCCAAACTGGCATCGACTTGTAGCTGCTTATGCAGAGAAATATTCCTCACACATCCTCGGCTGATTGTGACTGATTGAGCCATTTGTTTCCAACCTTTCTGCCAAATTGAGAAAACTCCGATGGGTTTTTCTGTTTTCCCCTGACGTTGCAATGTGCTGCTCTGATTAATTACCATGAAGCGAATGTGCAATGTTCAAGCCCGACTAGTTAATCACCATCATCTGTTAGCTGAGTTTACCAGCTGCTGACACGATCTCATCTTCTGTCTAAACACTCATTACATCTATCACCTTTTCTATGTGCTGTTGAAAAGCTTTCTTCACTTTTATATTATTAAAGTGTTTTTTTGCTCATGACTTCAGAGGAGACGGCCATTAATTCAGATAGAAACTCTAGAGTTAGTCCAGGAGGTGCTAATGAGCCTGGATGAAGGATTGTGGCTCTGCTGCAGTCAATACGTCTCCGCCCAGTTAGTGGGTTCATTCTCCAGTAGAGGTGGCGGTATTAAAGTATTATATATTATATATGTATATCAGCGTATTAAGAGATCCTGACGGGATGAAAAATAAAGACGATTCTTGTTCCGTCTATTTAAACTGGCACTCATGCTGTTTTTTGAGAAACATGGCGACTTACAGGACTTTTAAAACTAAATTAACTCCGTTCCTGTTTGGGTTTAATCTTGATAAAGCTGACCAAGCTGTTATTTGTCATTTGATTTTCAGTGGTCTGCCTCCGAAGAATGACAAAAACTTGTGTAGCGTTCATGTAGCGTTAGCTAACGTTAGCTAACGTTAGGCTAACGTTAGAGATGTTAAAGATAACTTTATTAACTAACATCTAAACATCTCTAGCAGAGTGACAACATGTTGCCTCAGATACGTTGTTGACTTGCCTTAGAACAGACGTAGACATCCTTGTTCATTTTATCTCGTTTAGTTGGTGTTGTGGTCTCCTGCATCACGTTATCCAGAGCAGACTCTTCTCTGGGTTGAGATCTACAGTCTATGGTTGAGATGTGTCTTGGGAAGGGTAGTAAATCCCCCCGTCACCCAGCCTCTAGGAATACATAGCATTGGAGTTGCATGTACCCCATGCACACTGTTTGACCATTTCAAACTTAAAATGTCAAGAAAAAACATATAAAAACTACTTAAAACTGACTAACTCCAATGCATTTCAATGGACGTGGAAGCAGAGAATGTCCGAGTGTATTGGGTTAGCTGTGCACTGTGATTGGCTCATTGCGTTTGGGGGCGGGGCTTAGCCATAGGTCAATTGTCCATCACCAAGGAATTTAAACTATGCAATCCATACCAGCGATGTCTCAGTACCAAGTGGATAGTGTGAAAATGTGACAGTACTCATTTTTCTATTATACTGCAGAACCATGGATGTTTCAATTCACTTTAACTTTATTTAAATAGCCTAATATCACAAATCACAAATGTGCCTCAGAGTGTGTAGGAAACCCTCCATCCTTTGACCCTTGTTTCAGAGAAGGAAAAAAACCTTTAAGATAACAGTAATAAACCTCCACAGTAGTTGGTTTCTGAGGCCACTCGGATCACTAGATTAAAGTATTCTGTTTGTGTTTGTCTTGATTAAAGTATTCTGTTTGTGTTTGTCTCGTCTCCAGATGGCCTCAGCAAACGCGACCTACGGGCAGAAGGAGTCTTCGGACCAAAACTTTGACTACATGTTCAAAATCCTCATCATCGGCAACAGCAGCGTGGGAAAAACCTCCTTCCTGTTCCGCTACGCCGACGACTCCTTCACGCCGGCCTTCGTCAGCACGGTGGGCATCGACTTCAAGGTGAAGACCATCTACAGGAACGACAAGAGGATCAAGCTACAGATCTGGGTAAGACTTCTCTTCTTCTTGGAATGGGACTGAATCACCTCAGATCTATAACTCACCTTTAGATGAATGAGAGAGTCGCCTGGTTTTCTTCACTGTCAGAAGCTCTTTAGCCAAACTTTCTTCACTTTCCCTCATTAATCAACCTGCAGCTGGTCAGAGTCTCATGATCAGCTACATTTTCATATTTAACCAACTTATTTCCTTTGCTTCCACCATGTTCCCAGTGCGTTGGTCTTTCTTTCCTCTGTGTATTTCTAACATAACTCAGTTTGAGGATTCTGCAGGCGGAGCCTCTTCAGACACAAAGTGACTTCTTCAGTCCTCAGGCGTCAGTCTGCTGGATGGTTGGAGGTCTGAACCTCCGTCACACATTAGCACAACTATTTCTGTCGCTTTGCATCCGAGCTAGCGAGGGCAACGCTATGAATGACTTCTGGAAGAATTGTCCTTAGATGCATGTCGTTATTCCAATACAGCAGAGGGACTCAAGTTACAGACAAAATAGAGCTTGTTTATTTTATTTATTTTAAAAAATGTCAGAGGAGGATCCCCAAGGCCCTCTGAGTTAAATATGGAGCCAAACTGATACTGATTTTGAGGAGAAAAATACAAAATGAACTGATATGTCGGCAATATTTTACTTTTTTGAGCTGGAATTTGAATTAACCTTTTTTTTTTAAACTTTATGATACAGTAAATGTACTACATGTATAAATGTATTACATTGTCAACCAATTCTAGAAATTATAACTGTGTGAAAATACAGAATAAATGGAAATAAAATAAATGTCTATAAAACAATATCAAAAGCTTATGTTCAGTCAGTCAATAGCTGATAATTTAAATAATGTAGCGCTTACACCATTTCTTGTTTTCTCATTATATACATAGCATATTGGACGACATATACACCGATATGCCTTTGATAGATAACGATATATTGGTTGGGTTGTGTCATCATTTGCTAATGCTTTGTGACATATATTCAAATAAAAACTGGATAAAGACAATAAAATAAATGTTCAAACTGATATATATATATATATATATACTCTAAATTCTGAATTTGATGCATTCTGTTTTTATTCATGTCAAAGATTTTTATTTTTTTTAATACCATTTCATAAGATATATGTGATAACGAGCAGCAGGCTCTGTGGTGCAGTTTTATGATGCAAACTGTCCTCAGATGGCAGTAAACACAAACAGATCCCCATGAGACGCTCCTCTCTGCAGCCTGCTCACAGCTGACCGCTGCATCAGTAGAATACAATAGAAACAATAGAAATAATGAGCAGAAACAGCTGCTAACACTGACGAGCCTTCAGAAACAACCAGCGCTGTTTGTTGCATCAGAAACTCTCCTGAGGCAGCAAACAGGATCAGAGTAAAACCCGCAGGAGCATCGCATCACTTCCTCCTTCGCTACTCTCTGAGTGTGTGTGTGTGTGTGTGTGTGTGTGTGAGTGTGTGTGTGTGTGTGTGTGTGTGTGTGTGTGTGTGTGTGTGTGTGTGTCTCTGTTGTCAGCCTTTGCCTCTGGTAGAGAGACACCGTCAGCCAATGGGAGCCTGAGAATCTGATGATGCTGCTGCTCTCCCCTCCCCCACTACTACACATCACCCTAGATACACACACACACACACACACACACACGCACGCACGCACGCACGCACGCACGCACACACACACACACACACACACACACACACACACACACACACACACACACACACACACACACACACACACACACACACACACACACACACACACACTCACACACACACACACACACACAGCCCCTCCCCCACCAGTCCAGTAAAACTGGTTTGAGTCATGAGCAAAAGTCAACATAGAGCGCGTATAGATTTATATTTCATTAAGACTGTTTATATAGATTTATGCAGACGTGTGGGCGTACATGTTGTCTCACTGGAAACTGTTTTTATTATTTTATTATTTTATTTTAAGACACGATGATGAACAGATAACACTTGACTTGATTGACACACTTTATTTTTTTCATTAAACTGGAGACATTCATATATCAATGTTTCCTGATTCTAGTCAGATGTTGGACGATGGAAATCATTGAGATAGACAGTATTATTATATTATTAGTATTATTATTGTCATTTTAAGACCATGTAATGCCACTGAAACAGTAAATAACAGCATAATAACTAGAGTGCTGTCCACTGATTCTGAGCCATTATGACTCTATGTAAGTTAATACAATTCCAAAATATAAATTAAATTACTGTACAAGCAGCAATTAACTTAATTTGTAAGAATATTATAAGAATAATAATATAAGATTTTTTTTTAATTTTTTTTTTTTAAATATCCTAAATAAAATGGACTTTCGGGCTAAAATTGCACTTAAATAAATATTAAACATTTAGCTCAGGCATGTATAGGGACTCCTTGGTTCCTCACCAGGCAGTTTAGAGCCAGCCAGCTGAATGTTTAGGACCTCAGCATCGTTTGTTCACGATTATATTCAGCTTGTTTAATACAGTTTATCTCACCTGCTGGTCACATATCATGTTTTTGCAGTGAAGCTTTTGGCTCATCTGAAACATTTGTAGCTGAATCTTTTTATCAGAGCTCTTGGTGAACATGAGGACTGTGTTGATTGTGTAACAGCACTCAGTGCTACTAACATCTATAGAGCTGCTCTCCTCCTGCAGCAGAAACAGAAACATTAGAACCAACAGTAGAAATATCAGAGCTGCAGCTCTCTAAAAATAGATCTCATAGAATATTCTTGTGACCTGATAATGATCCGTGTGATTGAGTCAATACGCACATCAACGAGTCTTAGAAATATGAAATAAAGGTCACTAACTTTACAATTATTCTGACATCACATACATGTAGAACAAAGGCTCCATATTTTAAAGACATATAAACAAAGCATGACTTCTTGGCTAGGGTCTGTATTCACTGTTTCTTTGTCTATATTAAAAGTAAAGACAGCAACCTATTTAACATCCATGAGCTGTATTTTAATAACTGATAAACAGGTTATTAGTAAGGTTAGTATTTTAATAACTGATAAACAGGTTATTAGTAAGGTTAATGCCTGCTGTCCGTTATCAGGAACAAATCGACGACTTGGAGGAAAGAACCATCCGACGAGCAGCAGATATGAAGGTTTTAACGTCCTGCAGCAGTGAGCTGCAGAGCGATCGGGATGAGAGACGATCATTATGTAAAGAACTCTTAAAGTATTTTTACCAGTGAGTTCAGATGGGCAGAGTACTCCTAGCAGCTTGACTACTTCCTGCAGTGTTCACAGGATGAACAACACTCAGAGAGAACGGTCCAACAAGAGAGAACATCCAGAGATCAGTTCTCCTGTTGATGAAGTGAGAGAATGACCAGACTGCTCAGAAAGACAGAAAGACAACAGGAACTCAGATAAACTCAGATCATTTCTGAATCCTTTCAGGTCTCCATCTGCTGATGACCAACAAAGTTTGCTTGTTTGTTTTTTTGTTGTTTTTAGATGTATCACCGTCCCTTTTAGCTTCTTTTTTTGTTTTGTTCTTTGGTCAGTTACTTTCTTTATCTCTTTGCTGATCCTGCCCCAGTATCAGCCAGAACCACAAAATATCATCAAAAAGAAAATTCTCTAGAGAAAAATCTTCCCCTGCTTCCTTTTAACTGGCTAACATGATGCTAACTGCTAACTGCTAACTGCTCACTGCTAACTGCTAGCTTAGCCTGGGGAATAAACAGACTTCTGGTCTGTTAATGTTTCATCTCACAGGAAGTCAGACATCCAGAACAACTGATAGAAATAGAAACTCTTCTGTTTCTGAAGGTCATAGAAAGGCTTCACCGCTGAATTAAGAATGTTTCATAATCATTTACAAACTGTTGTGTTGTTTTGATGTTATGATAAAATGTTATGTTGTGACGTTGTATTTTTTCTTAATCGTATCGTAAGTGCTTGTATATGTATTTTGTATATTGTACGTGTTTTTATTTTTTTGTTTCTTTGTTATTGTTTTTTTGTTTGTTTGTTTGTTTGTTTCGTAATTCTCTGCTTGTTTACATCATGGCCAGGGGACGACAGATGAAAACTAGCCTTCTGGCTAACGCTGGCTTTTTTAACCATGTGTAATCATGTCTGTCCCCTTTTAAATAAACTAATAATAATAATGATGAGATGTTTATTTAATGTAAAGTGAACCTGAAGCTGCTGAGTCAGCAGATTAACAGTGAGTGTGTGTGTCCAGGACACGGCGGGGCAGGAGCGTTACCGCACCATCACCACGGCCTACTACCGCGGCGCCATGGGCTTCATCCTCATGTATGACATCACTAACGAGGAGTCCTTCAACGCCGTGCAGGACTGGTACGTGATTGGCTGGTTAACTGACACCAGCTTTACCTTTAGAGGATCAGGTGGTTCAGATAATCAGACTGGAAACAGAAACAGAGCTTCACGTTTCTGTTTGTATTATTTCTGTCTTTGTCTTTTTGTGTCTTTTCATTTGTCCTTAAAGAGTCAAAGGTTGTTTAAAGTTGATCCTGATATCATTTTGACGTTCTCTACTCCAGTTAGTCAAACTCTGGCTCGTATTCTAACTTCTCCTTTAACCTTTTCACCACGAGGAGATGATGAGATGTTACATTTGGGATTTGTTGTGTAATATTTTCCGCCAAATGCTTGTTTTTGGAATATCTGAGATCGAGCTGATCATTTTGAGCAACAATCACTTCTTTTTCTGCATTCTGGGGAATTTATATGCACCAATTTTTAAGCATTTTCTGCATCAATTTATGTTGGAAATGAATTTATTTATGTGAAGAAAAACAAAAAGGCACCAGGGGACAATTCAAAATAAAATAGAAATAAAATGGAATATAATGCTGTAAGGCATTCTGTATGACTTTAACTTTTAATATTTGCTTCTCCTGAAGTTCAGCCTTTCTCATTTATTGTTATCTATTTATTGTTATCTCTGCTGAGTCATCACATGGAGACATGATTCTTATTTAACCTTTAAATGTGACACACGTCAATGACACATCAATTCATTTTATTTAATTTATAAACCTCTGGACTTTATGTGTTTTAGCATTTCAGCTCATGTTTCAAAACTTTCTGCACTTTCAAAGCACATTTCCAGAAATCTAAGTTCATAATATTATTTTTAAAAAGTAAGGAGGAAATTCACAGTATTTATAAATATCCACCTGCTGTTTCAGTGAGCTGCATTCATTTATTCACACACAGAGCGTCATTAGGGACGCTGTAATATAATGACAATAAAGTCTTACTGTTGAATTCTGATCTCAGATGTGAATTAAAGTCTTATAATATATATAAGACCAGTATAGAGGACTTTAGCCTGCAGGGCCATCAGTCTTTGACTTTCCTCTCTGACTGTGTGTGTGGTGTGTGTGTGTGTGTGGTGTGTGGTGTGTGTGTGTGTGTGTGTGTGTGTGTGTGTGTGTGTCCACAGGTCGACTCAGATCAAGACGTACTCGTGGGATAACGCCCAGGTGCTGCTGGTCGGGAACAAGTGTGACATGGAGGACGAGCGGGTGGTGGGCGGGGACCGAGGCCGGCAGCTGTCTGAACACCTGGGTTAGTACACACACACACACACACACACACACACACACACACACACACACACACACACACACACACACACACACACACACATTCTTGTACTTCTATCTTTGTGAGGACCCTCATTGTCACAGTGAATTCCCTTGCAAGGTTATAATAGTTTTGGATTTTTCATTAGTTTTATTTTTGTTGTGATTTTTTGTTTTCAAATTCAGTTAGTTTTTATTAGTTTATAGAGTGAGTTTGCTAGATTTAGTTTAGTATTTATCAGTTTTAGTGTTAGTTGTAGTGTTTTGTAATGGGGTATTTGTTGGGTGGGAGATTAAAAGAGGTCACAGTAAATTTTGCCTTTATTTCCTTTGTCTGATCCATCTTCATTATGTATGAAAAAAGTTGACAAAGACGAAAACGAAGGACATTTTCACTATAATTTTAGTTAGTTTTGTAACCACAAAATACAGTTTCAGTTAATTATCATTATCATGTAACCTTTAACCCTTAACACAAAGTGTGAAATCTCAAAAAAGCCTTTAAAGAAGTGAGGACCTGAAGGTCTGTTTTTATTCTTTGTATTAAAAAAGAATGGATTGTTTTTCATTTAAATATCTAGAAAAGCTCCGAAATAAAATGGTAAATGTTTGTGAGTTGATATTAATGTAACAGGTTGTGTTAAATGGGCATAAGATATCGTCTCATATCGACTCTGTGATATCAGCAAATATCATATTGTTGTCCGATGAATCGATTATATCATATCATAATGAAACCCAAGATCTACAGCCCTAGAAAGAACAGAGAGACACCAGACCAGAGGGTCTTGTTTTTGAAGTGGGGGTCCTGTAAAAGACATAAAAAAAGAACATGTGTCTTTTAATATCACCTCTTTACTCTTTACTCCTACTTGAGTTGCAGAGACAACCACGTCCTCATTAAACCTCTCTCTCTCAATTCAATTCAATTCAATTCAATTCAATTCAATTCAATTCAATTCAATTCAATTCAATTCAATTGGCTTTATTGGCATGATGTAACAATGTATATATTGCCAAAGCAAGCATCAGAGAAAAAGATAACAAGATAAGGAAAGCAATATTTGCAATAAATTATTATAATTCTGTTATTCATTTTAAAAGAAAAGAAAAACTAATAACAATAAAAGAAAGCAATATTTACAATCATTGAATTACAATCAACATATAATTTACACAATCTAACTGTCCCAGCAAAAAAAGAAGAAGAAAAAATAAAATAAAAAACAAAAACAAAACAACCAACAGCTGTGTGTAAACATAGAGTGCTGCTAATCTAATCTAGAGCTCTGTGACTCTTCAGGAGGAGGAGCGGCACTTTTTCCTCATCTGACCATTTTAAAAAAAACGTTTTGACGGATTCAAATTTTTGGAAATATGTTTCTCTAATTAGTTCATATTTTTTACATTTTCTCATTTTCTCCAGGTTTTGAGTTCTTCGAGGCCAGTGCGAAGGACAACATCAACGTGAAGCAGACGTTTGAGCGTCTGGTCGACATCATCTGTGAAAAGATGTCTGAGAGTCTGGACGCCGGAGATCCGGCCGTCACGGGGGCCAAACAGGGGCCCCAGCTGACAGAGCAGCCCGCCCCTCCTCACCAGGACTGTGCATGTTAAAGCTGACTGCTGCCCCCATAAACCCTCCTCTTCCTCCTCTTCCTCCTCCAGCTGGACCCCGGGGCCTCGGGTCACTCCTCCATCACCCTCCTCACTCACTCTCCTTCTTCTTCTCTATCAGTAAGATCGTTAGCTGAGGGCCACAAAAACCAGGTTACAAGAGTCTGAAATGCTGTGAGAGTCTAGTGGACCAGGCGTCTGGTTTCTCCTCATCAAAGAGCTGCAGGTGTTTGTTTTTTTATCAGCAGGAGTTGGTCTGATGCCAAAACTAGTTCAGTCACAGTGTTTCAGACTCTTCCAGACCAGGTTCTTGGAGGGTCCTGATCCAGCTTCTGTAGTCTCCCTGTTCCTCCGTGTGGTTTTACCAGAAGGATTTGACGGAGTGCCATTTCAATCCTTCAGTGTTTACAGTTCTTAGTTTCATGGCGGCGTGTGACCGGTGACCGCGAGGCCTCGAGGCGTTAAAGATGGAGGATCCAGCTGGAGTCCGCTCCGTTCTGATATGTTACGTTTCTTTATGATTCTGGATGCACACAGAGTCAAACATAGTTTCTTTTCTCACCTGCTGTCTAATCATAGATATCACAGGTGTTAGCAAGTGTTTTTCATTATTCATCGAAGCCTTTTCATTTGGCCTTTTTTTTTTTTTTTTTACGTTTTTGTATCCTGGTTCCCCATTTATTCTTTCATCACTGGAAAATATGAACAAGATAGAGCTACGTTTAAAAAAAAGCAAAAAATTAAGAGACACGTTTTATTTAATTATATTTATTTCAAATGTACATATAAATGTTGTGCAATATATATAATATCTACAGGTATGCATTTCTTGAAATGAGTTTAAAAAGGTATGAAGTTCTATGAGGATCGTATCAAATATCAGAGCTCCGTGTTGTTGGTTTGTGTGGATGATGTGTGGATTGTTTGTTGGCTCCATTTCTCTCCGTTTGGTCAAATGTCAGAAATTTTAACTTCCTGCTTCGAAAAAAATTCCGGTGGAATGAAGCTTTAAGTCTGGATTACAAGTTGGAAAAAGACTAATAAATGTTTGTCATCCTCCAAATCCTCTCAGTGGGATTTCCACTGCTGCTGCTGATGTGAAGCTCTAAAATGTGAAATGTTGATGCTGCAGCATTTTACAACAAGCTAATCTTGTTGAGCTGAAATGATAAAATGATTATAACAGCAACAATTTCTGACTCCAGCAGCAAACTTTTATTCTTCGTCTCCCTGATAGCTTTGGAATATCTCAGCCAGTCCTTCAAATGATTTATCATTCTCTAAAACACATAAAAAGGGTTTGGAGGATGCAAACACTGTTGGTTTGTTGGAATTTTTTATGGTATTTTGCCTTTTATCTGATCGTTTGAAACATCAGGAGAAAATCAGACTCAGTGGTTTTTATGTTTCCTTGTTAAGTGACAAACAGCCCGACAGTAAGCAGCTTCAGCATCAGTATTACAGAGTGTCTGCGTGTTTGTGTGATGATTTCTCAGTCTTCAGGTGACGAACGGACAGCACTGTTAACGAGCATCAGACATGATCTGTTAACGAGCATCAGACATGATCTGTTAACGAGCATCAGACGTGATCTGTTAACGAGCATCAGACGTGATCTGTTAACGAGCATCAGACATGATCTGTTAACGAGCATCAGACGTGATCTGTTAACGAGCATCAGACGTGATCTGTTAACGAGCATCAGACGTGATCTGTTAACGAGCATCAGACGTGATCTGTTAACGAGCATCAGACATGATCTGTTAACGAGCATCAGACATGATCTGTTAACGAGCATCAGACGTGATCTGTTAACGAGCATCAGACGTGATCTGTTAACGAGCATCAGACGTGATCTGTTAACGAGCATCAGACGTGATCTGTTAACGAGCATCAGACGTGATCTGTTAACGAGCATCAGACGTGATCTGTTAACGAGCATCAGACGTGATCTGTTAACGAGCATCAGACGTGATCTGTTAACGAGCATCAGATGTGATCTGTTAACGAGCATCAGACATGATCTGTTAACGAGCATCAGACATGATCTGTTAACGAGCATCAGACGTGATCTGTTAACGAGCATCAGACATGATCTGTTAACGAGCATCAGACGTGATCTGTTAACGAGCATCAGACGTGATCTGTTAACGAGCATCAGACATGATCTGTTAACGAGCATCAGACGTGATCTGTTAACGAGCATCAGACGTGATCTGTTAACGAGCATCAGACATGATCTGTTAACGAGCATCAGACGTGATCTGTTAACGAGCATCAGACATGATCTGTTAACGAGCATCAGACATGATCTGTTAACGAGCATCAGACGTGATCACATACCAGCTGGCTGCTCATTATAACTCTAGTTTAGAGTCAATCAAAGGATTAAATATGTTGTTCTGAGGTGCTTCTCATTTCTGCTAACAGCTGTTTTTGACTCATTGTGGGCTATTACCCCCCCCCCCCATCCCCCCCACACCAAACACTTGGTGCACTTGTTTTAATATAGTTTCCACTCCTTCTTTCCTCTTCACCAGCGATTTCTGTAGAAGCAGCTGGCTGTTAGTGATGGAGGAAGCCAGAATGAGCAGAGTGACCCAGTTTAAAACTAATAAAACAAGTGAACATTTGGGATACAGGATTTATTGCCATGTATCACCTTTTCTCAGCCACATCTCATGTCCCCAAAGGAAAACTTTAGTCAGCTTCTGTTTCACCTGATAAGTTTTCAGTCTGTTTATCTCACTGAAAAGACGACTGACACTGTTAGTATTAAGTCCACATGGTCCATGTTAATTATACTGGATCCAACATGTGTTCAGGCGTTTTGCACCATACGACTGAGACAAAGAGCCACTTCAGCAACTGACACGTTTTGAAAGTAAATTACTGTTAATCTCAATGTTGCACCTTCTAGTGGACTGAAAAGCAATGGATTTTATTATTCTACTGCCAAAAAGTACATTTGCAATATTAATAGTGAATATACTCTGCATCTGTTGTATCGATTTAATATCGCCCTGCAAAATATGGTGATAGTGTGCTGTATGGAGTTCTTCCCCACCCGTATATATATATATATATATATATATATATATATATATATATATATATTTAAAATGCTGTAAAACCGGAGAGAAGGAGGACGGATCGAGAGGGCAAAGCACCATAAAAATCATTATGGTTATCAAAACCATCCACTCCATCAGGTCAGAGATTCTGACTCAGAAAGCTTCATGTTTATAAGACTTGATGCATTAGTGAGCTGTCAAGTGTAGCAAACAGACTTGAAATCACAGAGTTTGATAAAAATGAGTCAGTCAAAGTATTGATTATGATCAGAAAGTCATGAAGATCATAAACCTGGGAGAGGACTTTGATCCTGCGTATGTTTTACTTCTTACTGGTTGTGACTGTTTCTTTTCCGGTACAATCCAAACTTTTAAAACTGTTCTCCTTTCTAATACGTCTTCCTCTCTATATAAACCACATCTGTAAATACTGTATCTTTGAGTCATATGTGTGGATTGTGTTGTATCGACTCAGGCTTGCAACAAAGAAAAAAAAGAGTTAAAAAAGACAGTAAAAACCCCCAAAAGAGCCATGTTGTACTGTACCTGCATTCATTACTAGCCTGCTTGTGAATGAATGTGTCACTCTGTTACAAAAGCAATACACACTACAGTATCTACACACAAAAGATGAAATGCCATCAAGCTCGGTAGAAGTTGCCGACTTTAGATCTTCTACTAGCAGCAGAAACGTTTCTTTGGTCTCGTTATCACTGCCTCCTCACTTCCTCAGTTTGGGCCGTTACGGTGAGAGAATATGGATGTTTTTATCTGTACTTTGTGGTAAAACAATAAAAAGTTACTAACAATCAGTTGATTCTTGTTTTTGAAGATTCTTTAACTGGATTAGATGGATACTGTTAACCAGCCTGCAACTTCTAATGAAGGTAAAGGAACACTTCACCCCAAAGATGCTCATTTTAATATGAAAATATTAATTTTTATAGAAAATGTTTTTCTTGCAGGTCTCCACAATAAACAAAGAATCCAAAAATGGAGAAAATGATCGATGAATTGAAGTAAATGGGGGTCACTTTTAACAAAAGCTAAACTAGCCGAGATCAAAACATCAACTTACAAACTGTCAATTTACAAACACGAGCAATATCAAACAAGAGGAAATAGTTTTTGTGGTTAATTTGCATAAATGCATCCAGTTCTTAAATGCAGATGTAATTGCTTTGAGTCCCACCCTAACTATTTCCCCCTAACATTAGTCAAGTGATTTATGTGTCTAAAGTAACAGCTGCTGTAAAAACTGAAGTTTATTTTGAAAAGCCACTATGCATGTAACTAGCAGAGTGACCTTTGACCCTGAAGCTGACGACTTGTGATGAGAAATGTGTTGTGAATCAAAAGCAGGAGAATGCATTTGAATGAACGAAGGTCTGTTTACTCCAGGGAGTGAATGATATGAGCCAGGAGCTAGCTGAGCAGAGAGAAGATGCTAAAGGAAGGAGGAAGGAGAACAGACTAGAGGAGAGGAGACATTAGAGGCTGATACACAAGCAACCAGGAGAGGAGCAGCTCTGGATATGGAGACTGACACAGCAGGAGCTGTGATCCAGATGATCAGGAGGATCAGGAGAATCAGGAGATCTCCGTTCTGATGGAGTCTGATTCATCAGAGTCTCCACTCAGACTGACAGAGACAGACGATGGCAGAGAGGAACTGATCTATTAATGTGTTTTCCTTTAAGAGGACAAAATGGGCAGATATTATAGCACTCACTGAAAAAAACTGCATACCAAATAATCAGTGTTTCGATGTTGTAAAGCTCAGAGTCTCCAGTAGAAGTGAAACGTTAATACTAACTATATAATAAACTATATAATACTGCTTCTTGTCCCAACAGCCTCAAGATGTCACTGTTTCACTTTTACTGTAGAAATACAGGAACAGGCTCTTTATTGGCTTTATTTAAAGTGCTCAGTAAGTGTGAGAACCGGTCCTAATGTCAAATAGACTGACTATGTAAATGCAAATCCAACACACTGCTTCACATTCTGCTCTGTCTATCAAACATCTACTGAGTCTCTGAGGGTCTGAGGGTCTGAGGGTCTGAGGGTCCGTCCCCCTTTACTGAGAATCTGCTGCAGCTACTGGTACCTTGTTTACCATGTAGCAATAAAATATACTAAACACCTGATTAATGTGGTTAGTCACATGGGACTGATATATTAAACACTACTGTATATATTATATATTATATTGAACACTACTGTACCATAATGTGCCTTATTGAGTGCAGAACATGATTTGTAATTTCTCTCTGAACCAGCAGAGGGAGAAAGACACCAGGAAGATTATTATAACACACTGACTTCACTCATCCAGTCTCAATCAGATAATCAATATAAATGTACTCCTAATAACAATAATTACTATTCTTATAATAATATTGATTGAGTTTTAGTTGTCAGTTACAGGCTCAGTCTTGTTGCCATATAACTCACTATGTCTGACAATCCTTATATCATTTATTACAGGCTGTTGTCAAATAAAAAAGCCTTTCCATGTTATTTTGAGACAAAACTGATTCTACAGTAGAATTAATGGTTATAGTGTGTTTTGAATTAGACATATATTTTCAAAGCAACATTTAAAGGCCTATACCACCAACAGCAACTATGATTTTCACAGCATGCATGTAAATATAGTTTCACCAAAATGGAGGAAACAGTGTTTATTGCTGAGCAGCATTTAATCCAGAACACAGCAGCTTACAGCTAACAGCTGTAGCCAGAGGAGACAACAGAAAGGTTACGGCTCGAACATTTAAACAAGAACACAATGTAAAAAACAGACATAAATACAGGTCTTTGTAAAGAGTTATAAACACGGATCATTGCACCCTTTGACACCCAACTGGGTCACATTCATGTATGTAAACAACATGCTATTCTTCCCTACAGATACATGTGTGTGTGTGTGTGTGTGTGTGTGTGTGTGTGTGTGTGTGTGTGTGTGTGTGTGTGTGTAGATATATATATGTGTGTATGTGTAGATTAAACTCTTACATATCAAATGTATGTGCATTTTTCTTTTTGCCAATTCATAGGATATTGAGGATATGTGCGTTATAAATAGATTAATATTCCTGTAGAAATATTGTAACATGTTTGGTTCCAGACTGTATATACACACAGCGAGTCTGTAAACATTTTTACAGTGAAAAATAACTTTAAGTGCATCTTGCTCTGATCAGCAGAGCCCAGGTCCGGATGGAAAGCTGCAGTTTAATGCTGCCTGGTTCTCCAGTAAACGTTTATACGGTAGAACAGGATCTCACACATCAAACATGTTGAAAGGCAAACGCTCTTCATTTGGGCCTGAATCTAATAAAACAACGAGCCATTATTTATATCTCAATCCCGTGATTATTCTGACCAGGAGACTGTGGAGCAATGGGGACTGCTTCATGAATTAAAATGTCTCAATAATCTGTTAGAGAAGAATCCTAACAGCCATGATCCGGATCTGTTCTACCAGATATTCTTCATTTCTCCGATGCTGAAAACACTGAAACATCCGATTATAAATGTACATTTGGTATCGGAGGCCTGAGTCCACCAGAGACCAGCACATCTGGCTCCGCTGCTACAGAGTCCTGGAGCTGATGCGGCTCGGTATCTGGATCCGTCAGTCCGGCTAGTGGACCTGGACCTCGTGTGGCAGCAGCTGGCAGCCGCTGTTGACGTGGGTCAGGACTTTCTGTTTGAGCTGGGCCACCTGGTCCCGCAGCAGGCTGGCCGTGGAGGCCAGGTCCGTGTTGTGGCTCTTCAGGGACTTGACCTTGTCCTCCAGCCGGGAGATCCGCTCCAGTTTACGCATCCGACACTTGGAGGCTGCGATCCGGTTCCTGAGCCTCTTCCTCTCGGCTTTCATGTGCTCTTGTGAGTCTATGTCGATGGGGGACAGCGGCGGACTGTCCCCGAAGCTCTGGACGTCCGGGACCGTCTGAGGCTCCTCCTTCAGCGGCTGGACCCGGGACAGCTGGTCCGGATGCTGCTGGACCCGGGACAGCTGGTCCGGATGCTGCGGGGCTGCCCCCGGGTGATGCGGAGGAGGAGGGAAGGGGACCGTGTCTGTGGAGTAGTTCACGGTGGTCTCCAGCGGTCCACTACCGTAGCTGTTCAGGTTCGTGTAGACCGGTAGGTCCGGCTGGACGGGGACCGGGATGTTAGCGCCCCCCTCCAGGCTGCCGGCGGTCTGCCCGGCGCCGCTGAGCCGGTTCTGCTTGTGCAGGTCCTCCAGCGCCTTCACGAAGCCCTCCGCGAACTCCTGCTCGTCTGAGACCGTCTTGGGGTAGAGGAACTGGGGGCTGGTCGGGCTGGTGGTCACCATCCCGTTGGACTGGATGATGAGCCGCTCCAGGTCCGGGGAGGCCAGCTTCAGCAGCCCCAGGTCCGGGGAGGCCAGCTTCAGCAGCCCCAGGTCCGGGGAGGCCAGCTTCAGCAGCCCCAGGTCCGGGGAGGCCAGCTTCAGCAGGTCCGGGGAGGCCAGGAGGCTCTCGGCGTCGCGGAGATGCGGTTTGAGGTCCGCGTCCTCCGCCATGCTCAGGTTAATATCCTTCTTCATCATTATTCTAGAAATGACACGTGGAAGTGTTTCCCTCCGTCACAGCAGCAGGCCCATAACCTCTCAGGATGAACAGAGTGTTAAATATATATAAATATCTATAAATATCAGTCAGTCTGAGACTTTGACTATAATCCGCTGTTTCTCTTCTGCTCCCGACCACGAGCTCAGCCGACTGACCGCCCGCGCGCGCCGCCTCCGGCTTTTCAAGGCTGGCACGTTCCATTATGTCACGTCACATCACGTCACGTCAGGGCGGGCGCGCGCGCGCATTGGGCAGCTTTAAATAATGGGAGGAGCCTAGCAGAGAGCAGGGTAGTCTGCCTGCTCTCTGCTTCCTGGTGTTTACTGTCTATGCTACAGAAACCAGAGGCAGAGACACAATAATTAGGCTGTACAGCATCTTATCACCTGTCACAAGTTCCACATATTGATATGATGCCCTATGTTCTGATATTTTAATAGTATCAACACCCAGCTAGTATCTGAGTGTAACCACTAGGTGTCAGGTGTCCTTTTTGCAAAAGGCAATGCCAATTTATCGATGCATTCCTACTCAAACCCAAAGATAACTGATAGCCAGGTAAGGCAACAGTAGCTAAAATATAACTACATGTAGCGTTTACCACTCTGTGTAGTGTAATGTTTGTTCCTGCCTCCAACCTTTGCGCTAAGCTGGTAACCAATATTAAAGCTAAGCTATGCTAACAGTCCCCCCCTGCTTTCAATATTTATGCTAAGCTATGCTAACAGTTCCCCCCTGCTTTCAATATTTATGCTAAGCTATGCTAATGGTTCCCCCTGGTTTCAATATTTATGCTAAGCTATGCTAACAGTGCCCCCTGCTTTCAATATTTATGCTAAGCTATGCTAACAGTTCCCCCTGCTTTCAATATTTATGCTAAGCTATGCTAACAGTTCCCCCTGCTTTCAATATTTATGCTAAGCTATGCTAACAGTCCCCCGGCTTGCAATCTCTGTGCTGAGCTACGCTAATAGATCCCTCTGTTTCCAGTCTTTGTGCTAAGCTACAATAACAGTTTACCCCTGCTCATAGTCTTTGTGCTAAGCTACATTAAGTTTACCCCTGCTTCCAGTCTTTGTGCTGAGCTATGGTAACAGTTACTACCTGCTTCTAGTCTTTGTGCTAAGCTATGCTAACAGTCACTACCTGCTTCTAGTCTTTGTGCTAAGCTACATTAAATTTACCCCTGCTTCCAGTCTTTGTGCTAAGCTATGCTAACAGTTTACCCCTGCATCTAGTCTTTGTGCTAAGCTGTGCTAACAGTTTACCCCTGCATCTAGTCTTTGTGCTAAGCTATGCTAACAGTTTACCCCTGCATCTAGTCTTTGTGCTAAGCTATGCTAACAGTTTACCCCTGCATCTAGTCTTTGTGCTAAGCTGTGCTAACAGTTTACCCCTGCATCTAGTCTTTGTGCTAAGCTATGCTAACAGTTTACCCCTGCATCTAGTCTTTGTGCTAAGCTGTGCTAACAGTTTACCCCTGCATCTAGTCTTTGTGCTAAGCTATGCTAACAGTCACTACCTGCTTCTAGTCTTTGTACTAAGCTATGCTAACAGTTTACCCCTGCATCTAGTCTTTGTGCTAAGCTATGCTAACAGTCACTACCTGCTTCTAGTCTTTGTACTAAGCTATGCTAACAGTTTACCCCTACATCTAGTCTTTGTGCTAAGCTGTGCTAACAGTTTACCCCTGCATCTAGTCTTTGTACTAAGCTATGCTAACAGTCACTACCTGCATCTAGACTTTGTGCTAAGCTATGCTAACAGTTTACCCCTGCATCTAGTCTTTGTGCTAAGCTGTGCTAACAGTTTACCCCTGCATCTAGTCTTTGTGCTAAGCTATGCTAACAGTTGCTACCTGCATCTAGTCTTTGTGCTAAGCTATGCTAACAGTTATTACCTGCATCTAGTCTTTGTGCTAAGCTATGCTAACAGTTGCTACCTGCATCTAGTCTTTGTGCTGAGCTATGCTAACAGTTATTACCTGCATCTAGTCTTTGTGCTAAGCTATGCTAACAGTTGCTACCTGCTTCTAGTCTTTGTGCTAAGCTATGCTAACAGTTGCTACCTGCTTCTAGTCTTTGTGCTAAGCTGTGCTTACAGAAATTAAAAGCGCTTAGTAACCTTTCCCACACTGTCTCACACCAACAAACTCCTTGTTCCAAGTTAGGTTTGTTGGTAATAATGTGCAGGTTGTCCCTTCCTACCAGATGTAACATAGCAACTGGATAACAGAGACATCAATCGACTGGTCTGTACATTCCCACACAGTTAAAGACAATGGGCCTCATTCATGAAACGTGAGCAGAACGAATTTGTGTGTAAACCGTTCGCAGACGGAAATTTACGTGCATCTCCGCATTCATCAATATTTTAGTAGCTCCGATCTTTTCGTAGCTACTAACAAAATCTACACATGCCGCTGACCACACGTAGTGCTTGTGTAAATTTAAGAACGCATATAAATAATGCTCGTCACTGTTGGAAATTACAATTTTAATTCATAATGCGTTCTGTTATGTACACAATACGCAGATGCCTTTGAAACATGTGATATAAACATGACAAACGATTAAAAATATAACATATTTAGTTAAATTAGTTGGCAATTGGCGGGATTAAGATTCAGATTAAACTCATAATTGTGAATTATCTATGTAAATTGACGCATCCTGCCTGCAGTTCTCAGAGGTATCATTAAATTAATGCCAGAGTATATCCAATTTCCATACGGCGCACAACGGCAGACAGAAGTAATGCAGGGGTTCAGCGCAGCTGCAAACATGCCAGGTGTTATCGGTGCCATAGACTGCACACACGTACGCATCAAGGCTCCATCCGGTGATGCATTTGCTTACATTAACCGGAAAAACTTTCATTCCGTGAATGTGCAACTGATCTGTGACGCAAAGTGTGTGTTGTTAAACGTTGTGGCACGGCGGCCCGGTGGGACGCATGACGCAGTCATCCTGCGTAATTGCGCAGTTGGCACGCGTTTGGAGGATGGAGCTGTGAGAGACGGCTGGCTCATTGGTAAGAATATAGCCTGCATAATCACATGTGTGTGTTATATATGGACTTACCTTTCTATATCCATAGGGGATAGGGGTTACCCACTGACGCCGTGGCTTATGACCCCACTGGCCAGCCCGCAGACACCACAGGAGCATACAATGAGGCGCACGCGGCTACTCGGGCCGTTGTAGAGCGCACCAACGGGGTATTTGGACTCTGAGCGTCCTCCTCCTGTGGCAGATGTACTTTTTTTGTGTGAGCTAATGCGTTTCTTTGCGTCAAGTTTAATGTCAAACCATTTACGTTTAACCTCGGACGTAGTTCTTTGCACTACAGAAACCACATTTACTGCGTCCGTCACCTCCCTCCACGCTTTCGCTTTGCCTGTCCCTGTCACACCACTACTAACAGATGAAAATAAAAAAAAATTTTTGGACTCCACTTCTCCCAAAATAACTTCAATCTCCCCTTCGGAAAAATTCTTTTTTCTTTCTCGTTCTTTTTTTCTTTGTGCCATGACTGACAGGTCGACAGGATGCCTCTACACACCTCCTTATATGGTGGTCATTAGCAATTCATGGGCGGGGTTCATGCTAATTGCTGATTATCGGGAGCGCGCTGCCACCTTACGATGGATTGGCATTCATGATCATACACACGTGTTTACGATCAGATCTGAGTTTCCCGCGGCGTTCATGAATCCGGAGTAGGTTTTTAGTAGCGTAGGCTTTTATGTGCAAATCTACGCACAAATCTACTAACGTTTCATGAATGAGGCCCAATAAGGGTAAAGAACCTGTGGGTGCACCTGAGTATGTAGGAGCTTTAGGTCAAATAGTGTGTTAGGGAATCTATGGCGGGGTTTTCTCCAACATCTCCTCAAAGACCTTGGGGTTTTCCTATATTGCAAATGTTGATTTTACCATAGAAAGGAAACTTTTTGTGTGTGTCTTTTGTGTTCTTACGGAGCCCCTAAAGGGACATGGTGAAAATAAAATAAAACTTTGGTTTCCCGTGAGCACAAGATACTTTCTGGTGAGCACAAGATACTTTCTGGTGAGCACATGAAAGTATCTCATGCTCACGAGATATTTTCTGGTGAGCATGAGATACTTTCATGTGTTTCTCTTGCTCACGGGAAACCAAAGTTTTATTTTATTTTCACCATGTCCCTTTAGGGCTCCGTAGCAACTAGCCTATACTTCACAATGGATAACAACATATTTAATAAAACATATTCAACCACTCACAGAGTGACATATATAACTAAGTTGATGTTTATGTTAGTCATTGACAGATGACACACAGTGATGTTTAACAGAGAATACAGTATATGTTTATATTTTCATCAGTTGAACAATATCAGAGACGCTCTTGGGAGAAAATGTAAATGGACTTTGTTTTTAAAAAATGTGAAACTAATTTTTGATTCCAGATCTGTTGCCATGGAGAGGAGAGATTAACTGCAAACGTTTTCAAATGAATAAAGTCTGCAATAATCTAGACTGGGAACCATGTGTTCCCCTTGTTATCATTTTTATTTCAATGCGTTTAATGTATGAATGATTGTTGCCTAACTGCAGCATAAAACAGAAATGTCAGCTTGCATAATCGTGGACATGAACAGTTGAAGCCTCCAGCAGCTGCTCAGTTCTGTTTTATGGCCTCAGCCAACACACACACTGGCTGTATTTGAGCCCAACATGATTTGGGGAAGTTGAAACTGATCTGATTTCAACACTCGCTCTGGTCACTTCATGTTGTTTTTGAGTTGGAACTCACGCACCCAACACTTCCATCCTGTGAAAAAGCCACATGATAATTTCAGTTTCCACTCAAGAGTTTCCATTTTACATCACAGATTTTCCAGTTTTACTTTCCAGTTTTAAATTTATGTCAAATTGGCATTTTTTTAAATTACATGTACCTATTTAATGTCCTTTTTAATTTTTACATTTAATGCCTCAATTAACTACAAGAGTTTAAATTTACCATCATTTGTTTTAAGCATGTATCAATTATTTTACGAAGAATTGATAAAAATGAACTCCAAAATTCCACCTCTGGACACCAAGACCTTCTGGAACAGAAAAACTATGCTGTGATTTGGACACTTTAGTGATTTCTGCAAGAGTTTCATTCTTTCTGTGTTATTGTTGATATAACATCATCTTCTTCAGTCTGGTCTGGTCCTGATGCTGTGACTGTCCTAGAGGTCACAGCTCATTTTGAACAGTCAGCTCAAGTTTAAAAAAAATTCTCCCACTGCAATGAAATGCTGCTATGGTAATTCAATAATTTAATATTGAGCTCACTGAATTCTCTCAGCTTTTGAATCAAATCAAATTCATTCAATTCCAAGACACCATTTTACAATAGGCAAAAATTTAACATTTATACTGCAAGCAAAATCTTTACGGTTTTGCCCCCAAACTTTATGGCATAATAACCATAACTGGTGTGTAAAGGGGAGAGCTCTTTGAAAATGACAGCAGGCAGAATGTTTCCTAACTTTGGAGCATTATATAACCCCCTTTCCAAAAAGATACCATGATATGGTTGGTAACTATGGATTCCTTATAGCTCCTAGCATTATATAAATATTATAATTACTATTATTATTATTATTATTATTATTATTATTATTATTATTATTATTATTATTATTATTATTGTTAATATTATTATTAATAATAATGAATATTCTTCAGTTTGGTGAGCACTTCTAATAGTGTTTGTCCACGGTTGGTACATTTTGTCAGGATTTTCCAGATTTTCCCTCCTGACACATTCAATAGGCTAATTTAGTTTCACTTAATAATCTTTATGATATATACCATAATGTATTAATTGTATTGAATCACTATTGTGTTTTAAAAATGCAAGCCACAGTAAATGAATTGAATTGTTCTTATAATGCAACAAGACTGTGTTGGTTTTCTTAATTCTCATGATTCTTTTCCTTTTTCTTTTGTTCATAATGGGCCATGAAATGCTTCCTCCCTACCAAACCGGCTCTGGGCTCTGAAGGGTTACAGAGGAGGTGTGTGCGTCACAGGTAGCCCCATCCAGCTCTGCAGCGCTCCGTGTGGGTGGATCACATGACCACCCTGTGATGATGTCAGATCCCTTAACACTGTGGCGGAAACCAACCAACAGAGGAGAGATATTTCTGTCTGAAAGCTGAGTGTCAGTGTAGAGAGTGGGGGTGCTGAGCCTGCAGACAAGAAAAAAGAGGCAGGCGGTAGCTGGAAAAGGATGTAACACACACACACACACACACACACACACACACACCACATTCTTTCATTTCCCTTTGATTTATAACACACAAGGACAATATGAGCAGAATACATGCATGCAGAAATAATTAAACATGACAAATTCTTCTCATAATTGTCGACACGGTCTACATTCTGATGAATTTGTTCTTTGCATGTAGCAGTTATCAGGAGGTGGATTATTCTTGCTTTGGTGAAACAGAATGTTGAAACACGTGAAACATGCAGATAAAGATCTGAATTTGAGTATCAGGAACATTTATTTTACCCATGAAAAAGGTGAGCAGCTGAGCATTAGACAGTGAAAGATGGTTAAATGTTCTTTTTTTTCTCCTTTGTGTATGTGCATTGTGTGTGATGAAATTAAAATAAAAAAAATGTGCTTCTGAATGCATATACAAAAACATGACTGCCAAGATAAAAATGTATTTTAATCTATTTTCAAACTGGTTTACAACATGCAACCTGAGATCATTGAACAGAGCAACAAGTACTAGGACAAAGAAATGACCTGAGAAATAAAACTTTAAACCAGACTTTTGAATTCAATTTTAAACAAGAGACATTTCACTGGAAAGAGGAGAAAAAGTTGGTATCCACAACTCAACAAGATTCATCCTCTGGGAAACCTGAATGTTGAATTTCATTCATAATATAGTTAATATCGTTGTCTGAATATTTCATTTGGACCAAAGTGCCAAACAGCTGATAACAGGCAGTGACACCACTACAATGTATTACTACTAAAATATTTCTGCTGACGGATACCTGTCTCAAAGAAGTTTCATATTTTTGGGGGCATATTTCACGCTTTATTGATAGACAGACAGACTGGAAGACATGCAGCACAGGGACCAGATTCTGATCCAGATTCTGATCCAGATTCTGATCCAGATCCTGATCCAGGTCCTCAGCTCTGGTTTGCTCTACCAGCGAGCCGCCAGGACGCAGGAATTTAATATTTCATTGATTTACACGAGCACTGACATGAATCTAAACACATCCTGCTCGCAAGTTACGAAATCAATAAAAAACCAAAAGCAAAACAAAGAAAGAATATATTAGGGCACAGTTCAGCTCCTCATGTAGATTGATACTAAAGGCTGAATCATCCTTTCCTCTCCATATACATCCACACCTACCACATATGGAAAAATGCACAAAAAATATTCTTGTAAAACACAACTTAAATATAAAATGGCTGTGAATAGACAATGGGATAAACTATATTTTTTAAATAACTAAATTCAGTATACTGTTAGGAAGAAAGTGACTGCCATATTGTGAAGTAATCTATATGACACATGTTACAGGAATTATATTGTGTCATATAATTATTCAAATGTGAGTCAACATGAGATGAGTCATATATCAGACCTCCAGCAGGAAAATCATCAGGATGATTGGCTGCTGCAGGTCCAGGCAGAGAGCTCTGAGCTCCAGCCGGAGTCACACAGAGGAATGTTTACTGTGTTGAGCAACATGTGGATGAAATATGAATCCTTCTTCTGACAGATGGAAACATTAAAGCCTTCTTCATGCCAGTTAATGTGTTGTGAACCTGTTTGTGCTGTTTCCCTGACAACTGGTTGTTTTGTTGTAATTAGATACTCCTCTACAGTAGATCTCTATAGATCCTCTACAGTAGATCTCTATAGATCCTCTACAGTAGTTCTCTATAGATCCTCTACAGTAGTTCTCTATAGATCCTCTACAGTAGATCTCTATAGATCCTCTACAGTAGATCTCTATAGATCCTCTACAGTAGTTCTCTATAGATCCTCTACAGTAGTTCTCTATAGATCCTCTACAGTAGATCTCTATAGATCCTCTACAGTAGATCTCTAGAGATCCTCTACAGTAGTTCTCTAGAGATCCTCTACAGTAGTTCTCTAGAGATCCTCTACAGTAGATCTCTAGAGATCCTCTACAGTAGTTCTCTATAGATCCTCTACAGTAGATCTCTATAGATCCTCTACAGTAGTTCTCTATAGATCCTCTACAGTAGATCTCTATAGATCCTCTACAGTAGATCTCTAGAGATCCTCTACAGTAGATCTCTATAGATCCTCTACAGTAGTTCTCTAGAGATCCTCTAGTTCTCTATAGATCCTCTACAGTAGTTCTCTAGAGATCCTCTACAGTAGATCTCTAGAGATCCTCTACAGTAGTTCTCTATAGATCCTCTAGTTCTCTAGAGATCCTCTACAGTAGTTCTCTATAGATCCTCTACAGTAGTTCTCTAGAGATCCTCTACAGTAGTTCTCTATAGATCCTCTACAGTAGTTCTCTATAGACCCTCTACAGTAGTTCTCTATAGATCCTCTACAGTAGTTCTCTATAGATCCTCTACAGTAGATCTCTATAGATCCTCTACAGTAGTTCTCTATAGATCCTCTACAGTAGATCTCTAGAGATCCTCTACAGTAGTTCTCTATAGATCCTCTACAGTAGTTCTCCTTAGATCCTCTACAGTAGATCTCTAGAGATCCTCTACAGTAGATCTCTATAGATCCTCTACAGTAGTTCTCTATAGATCCTCTACAGTAGATCTCTAGAGATCCTCTACAGTAGATCTCTATAGATCCTCTACAGTAGTTCTCTATAGATCCTCTACAGTAGATCTCTATAGATCCTCTACAGTAGTTCTCTATAGATCCTCTACAGTAGATCTCTATAGATCCTCTACAGTAGATCTCTATAGATCCTCTACAGTAGTTCTCTATAGATCCTCTACAGTAGTTCTCTATAGATCCTCTACAGTAGTTCTCTATAGATCCTCTACAGTAGTTCTCTAGAGATCCGCTACAGTAGTTCTCTAGAGATCCTCTACAGTAGATCTCTATAGAACGGGACTTTGTGTAGGCGTGTGTGCTCAAAAATAAAACACTTCAAACAGAACCTTATCTTACATCTTATTTCCTTTTGCAGCACTCTTTTTCGTTTCTTTTCTTTTTTTTTAAATTCAAATTTTTTTTTTACATATGATTGACTAAAGTGTTTGCTGTTATCCTCATATAAAGTGATATCAGATCAGCTTTATGACAGCTGGTTTATTCATCCCGTCTTCAAGTGTTGCTGCTGAACAAGAAGCAGCCTTAAAGGTTCAGTAGGTTAGATACTTATTAATAGGTAATTAATAGGTAAATACTTAATCTACTAGGTTAGATTCAGCAGCAGCCAGCAGGAGCAGGAGACTGTAGAGTAGTAGTAGAGAAGCTGCAGTGGCTGTCAGGGCAGGTAGAGATGTTAAAGGTTCTTTATAGAGTCAGAAGCCTCTTTCAGACTGTTATTAGTACTATCACTGTTATTTACACCTCTGTGGCGTTTAGAGGTGTAACGGTGACCCGGCTCTGTTCCGCCTTCAGGGGTAGAAGAGACTGGCGAGACTGTTCGAGGCGGATCAGTGTGAACTAGCAAGACGGAACATTTGGGACATTCGTTATTTGTGAAACAGGAAAAAAGAAATGAAGTGGACCAAACGTCTCTCACTGAGTCTGACAGTAATCCGATCATGTTCAGTCAGATGCAGAACATCTGAGCTTGAGTCTGAAGAATCTCACAGCTACAAACACTAATTATCTTTTTAATACTCTGCGCTGCTTATTGTCTTACTGCCGCTGCTCTGCTACACAGCACTGCTGTCTCTCTCTGACAGATTCTAATGTGAATGGATGGAGATATTACAATACTGCAGAATCAGTATGAATGTCCTAATAGTATAATATATATAAGGGGAAATGACGGCAGAACTTGTTATGGCTCTTTTTCTACAACACAGTATGAGAAGAGTAATGACAGCTGGCTGTTTCAGCCGTCTTCAGTCTGTCCATGGACAGAAGACATGAATCAGTCTTATTATATATATATATATATATATATATATATATATATATATATATATATATATATATATATATATATATGTTTTATCAGCAGCCAGCAGGGAGCCGTAGACTGAAGGGGAATACCTCTTTTCTCACCACACCTTTTCCAAATGTGTGGCTGAATTCAACAGTTCTTAGTTTCAGGTGATTATACACTAATGGAATTGTGACTAATGCGGAGTCTATGGAGATTTTAATTATAATTTTTATTACAAATCCTCCACACTGGTCCTTTACGTAACATTTAGTCACTATAAATATGTCAATAGCTACATTTTGATCAGATGATCAGAATGAAATGATAATTGTTTTGCTTTCTGCTACTTATCTATTTAAAGTCATTTCAGTTATGATTCGGTTATTCAGCACAGAGAGACTTTGAGATAGTTTTTTGTTTAGTTTAGTCTGTTCAGCACTATAAACCCAGCAGTAAATAACCAGAATATGACGGCCCACTCATGTGTTTGTCCCACTAACCTGCTCCACCAGCCCGCTGACGTAGTTTCAAAGAGTAGGAAGTTCCATGAAGGATATAAAACCCTGTGCAGCATGTCAACGTGTGTGTGCTGCGGGTTTTACACCAAACACGCCTAACCCACACACACGCTCTGTCAGTTTCACACGCTGCACCACAAAACCTCACGAGGCCTACACATCTTTATTTATTAACAGCAGCACCTGTAGAGGAACAGGCAGGAGCAACATGATGGCTGATTTATAGGTTTTTCCAGCAGAAGTTTCAGTTCTACGGAACCATTTGGACCATCACTCCCATATGAACGGTCGTCACTAAGAGATTTAATAACCAGTTGAATTATGGTTAATTATTTATATGTTTGTTTGTTTTTTATCTGTTTCCTTACTTATTTATAATTCTGTCTTTGTCCTGACTGACATTTGTTACTGGGAGTTTATACCGTCTGCTAGTCTTGCTTACAGCTTGTTATTATTTTTTTTAATATGTATTTGTTTATAATATTATTGTAATGTTTTAATATGTATGTCTTTATTCTTATTATTTTGCAGCTATAACAATTTATAACAAATTCATATTGTATCTTAACTTTTTCAGTAGAAAATAATAACTGTGGTAGAAATGTCATTTAATAACCCCAAATGGAGGTTTCCATCCATTTTCCAACCAGACTGTGAAACAGAAAAATGTAAATGACTTTTTGTGGAAAGATTTTGTAACTTTCTCATGATAATATCAACCTTAAAGCTGATTGACTGGTTATAATGCTAAATGTCACCACACGTACATACTTTTAATGTTAGAGGAATTTGATAGCCACAGATGAAGTATTGTATACGTCTGGAATGTGAAACATGATGATTGAAACTCCTGCAGTGGGTGTGGGAGGTGAATGTGGCAGTACGGTGGTTTATACAGCAGAGACGGTTTCAGTGTGGTCCCATCCAGTTTTCCTGTTGGTCCCCGTGTCAGCGAGGGTTTCCCCCGTCAGCCAGCTTTCCTCCCACAGTCCAACATGCACTTCAACTGATCTGGTTCAAGCTACAAGCTGAAGACATCACTTTCCTGTCGTGTTATAATGTGCCTCAGCAATCAATCCTCAGACCTCTATTACTGAGGGTTTGATCAAGAAATACCCAACGACATAAATATTATTGATAGTGCTTCCTGCTCCTCTGAACATGTATTATGGTGTACAGGAAGTATCTTTCCTTTATGACTTGAATCCTTCCTATGACAACTGAACCCTAAGCCATGGGCAAAGTTATTGTGTTTGTATATTGTATGTTTGTGTTATCATATATGTTCCCTATAAATATTTTTTAAAACTGATTCCCATCTATGAAAAAGAAACTAAAGCTGGATTTCCTAACAAAATGTTCTTCATGCTCTGTTCCCAGAACCGATATCTAACTGGATATTGGATTCACTGTAACACACTTTTGCTTATTGAATTTGTTTGCTTTTTACCCTCTAATTGCTTTGTAGTTTTTTAGGCATTTACTTCTTATAGCCTTTATCAGTTTGATATTGAGAAACAAACTAAGAACTAATCAGTCTGTGTTTATTTCCCTTACCGTTATCAGGAATAGTGGACACCACCTAAGCTGAATAAATGTAACTAACTAATCTAACTCAATTATTTTAACAGATTTGCTGGTTCTATTTTGTCTCCAGTGGACTTCTTTAGCAAATTTTGTCCTCAAGATTTTTGGGTGTTGTTTATTTATTATCTTCTCTTATCTAGTTTTTCTGTACACTGATAATAATGGTCCAAAATGATGTCAAATTTAATATTTTTAATTGGGAAAACCCCCCATACAAATACTTCTACTAAGTTGTTTGTTTGTTTGTTTGTTTGTTTGTTTGTTTGAACATTGTATTTCCAATACTATTCCTATAGTCTGTCTCAGATCACCTGTTGGAGTTAACAAGCGGTTTATAAGCTGCAATGAGTTACAATCAAAGTAGGCCTAATATTTTTTTAATATCTCCACTCTATGACTTGATTGTTATACTGACCTTGTTATTTTCCCACATTGTCTTGTTTTTAATATGTTCCTAGTTAGTATATCATAACATGCTCGGTTGTAACATTAGTATGCTACAATATGTACTTTAACGCTTACTCAAAAACTCAAAAGTTTGCATCGTTTCGTCAGTAATTAGTCGTGTTCAAACGGGGAATATATTTATTAATCATTGTCTCTCAGGAATTAGTCAGAGCCACAGGCTGTAGTTGAACCTGGCCGTTGGACAGAACGGTTCCAGCAGTTGACCCGGTAACTCATTTTACAGGTGTTTATTGTATTTATTAAGCATATCTGAATGTTTATTACTGACTAGCTACCTATCATACATGTATTCCATCAACAGTGTCCAGTTGCTAGCTAGCTAACTGTAGCTAGGTGCTCCCATACAGGACGTTAACTAGCTAACAAGGTAAAAGCTAAATGGTTAACAGCAAATATGCCTTGTATCTGTTTGATATGAATAAATGCTGTAGCTGGTGATATAGTGACCAGCCAACGGTGGAGAGAAATGATTAAAAGACCTGATGACACTGAAGAGAACAGAGCCATGATCAGTTTTAATAGTGTTTTACCGACTACCACACGTCAAAGCTGAGGTCACTAGTGACTACTGCATGCAGAGGCAGTATGCAGGATGTGACATACGGCAGGTGGGGTCAACCACACACACATACACACACACACACACACACACACACACACACACACACACACACATCTTTATTATTGGTTGAGAAGTTCACCACGGTTAAACTCTACAAGATGCAAAATATTTATCCGCCTCTTCGCCCATGTAGAACTGAAGTGAATGGGATTCACATTTGTGTGACTTCAGCCTGTTGAGGACAGTGAGGACAGGTGTGTAGGTGGCTGTCAGGTGACTAGTGGTGGTTCAACAACGGCAGGTGTGGGAATGAGAGGAGACATGGCCGAGCAGGAGCTGGAGACAGGAAACAGAGCCACGCTAGGCAGAAGAACCAGCTGACAAGAAAGGCCTCTAAACATCCGTCCTTTTAGAAAATCACTCATCAAGATCACCATGGTACTGTTATAAACTGGGAGACTACATAAACTACATGTAAAGTGTGATGTGATATGATAATATTCTGAAGGAGATGAATTGAACTCCAGCTTTCTGGAGTATATGCACCATGTTTATTTATCAGGCCTGTATTAGATAACACAGGAAATGTTGGTCTGCCTTGGAAAGAAGGAAAAACATCAGCAAACATCCAGCGTACAACTTTTTTCCCCCATTCACTATATTTTGTAATTCAAGACATTCTTGTGGTCGTGTGTGATAGCTTTGTATATGAATCCACTCTGTTTTCCTTTTTTCTTTGCTGTTTGAGCTGTCTTGTATTTTTCTTGGAGGAAGAATGGCCATAGAGAGAAAAACACAATTTCCTGCTTTGAGAATGACCAGTCGGAAACCTGTAGCCATGCCATGCTGACTGACTTCCCTGTTATCTGTCCCAGCTGCTGACATGAAGGGTCCTGGAGCAAAACACTGAATATCAGCCAGCTGGGGGCTGGTGCTCCTGGCTCCACTGACCTCTGACCTCTGACCTCTGACCATGTGAGTATGTGTGAGGAATATCCCTTTGGTAATAAATACAGTATCATATTTAAAGCAGTGCAGATGCTAGAAATAGATTTTTAAAAACCCTCACAAGTGCTGTCCTCTTAATTGAAGAGATGAAAATGTGCCTTTGAAGGAGCGTTCCTGTGAGATGAATGGAGAGGGAGCTGCAGAGCGTAGGGAGAGATGTTTTCTGGGATTAGATGCAGCTCCATAAATATGTTTGGCAGCCTGGTGTACTTTGTGCCCAGTGGTAAAAATAGGCCTCCTTCCCGAGGGAAGTGATGACGTGTGGCGCCTGCCTGCATCATCAGCCACAAGTCAGCTTCATCCTCGCACTGAGACAAAGTGTGGGGGGAGCATCAGTGGTCGCCATGGCAACACTTGCAGAGTGACGCAGGTAAAAGGAATAGAAAGGAAGAGAGGTAGTGATTGGCTGGCAGCTGCAGTGCTGTGTCTCTGTGTGTGGAATAGATGTGTGGGTGGCAAAGAAGAGGAGGAGGACTCAATAGCCCAGCACACACACACACACACACACTCTCTCTCACTCACACACACACACACACACACACACACACACACACAGTCCAAGCCTGTTAGCACGGTCAACAATTCGGCCTAGAAAGGAGATGATATGATTTAGCACGCTTCTTGAGCACTGACTTCAGAGGCAGAGGCAAACAGTGTTATTTTCCTCCCTAACAAATGCCATCTTGGATATTATGCATGCATGCATTTTGGGAGGAAAATATTCCTCGCCTTCCCCCCACATGAACTCAATGCATCCCGCTGTTTCATTCCAGTGCCTTTAAAATAGACCTTTTGGCAATTCAGCTGCTTTTGCAAAGCCTTAGCTCTGAATTTAATTAAATTTCAAAGGTTGTTCTGCCCCCGAGACTTCTTCTTTTTTTTTTTTACTGCAGTTATTCTTCTAATTCTATCTCTTCCAGTCGCCTTGTTTTTTTGTTTTATTGAATGATTATGTTAAAATCCAGTATTTACAGAAACAGTAAGTTGATAGCATGGTTATCTTGGACTGGTGCAAAGATTCTGGTCAATAAGAGCATGGGAAGCACTGTACTGTAGAGCTAACATTGGTGAAAAACACCATGATATCCTTAAGCACGGTGGCTTCTTCATGGTTTTAGAAGTATTCTGATCAACCTACAAAGATAGCTGTGAGATGGTTAGTGTAGACATGGTGTTCCCTGGAAAAATGGCTCCATCCATAATGAAGCTGCTGCTTTATTTCAAAACAATCCACTGCAAATAGGATTGTAATAACATTATGGATATCAGAACTTATTGGTCAACTGGGAATCACAATCTGTATGCAGAGTTGGAACCTTAACAATGCCGGCTGAATTTTATTAGATAAAAACTTTTTATTCTTTGCCAGCATCATGTCAGCAAGGCTAACAGTGGGTTGAGCTCGGGGGGAACAGGGAACAGCTTGATGTGATGGTTGAAGCATCTAGTCCTCTAGTGGCAGCTGCTGGCCAGATGAGGAACAGCAGGTTCTTCAAGACAGGAAGACTGGAGACATTGCAATGGTATACAGTCATTTCAGTGTCAGCAGCAGCAGCCTTGACTATATCATACATGTGTTATATGAGATGTACTGTTTAGTTGTGTTTGGTCAAACATGTATGTGCCTCCAGCATCATGTCATAGGTAAGAAACAGCTGAAAGACAACTACTGTACAATGGTTCTTTGGCTTCTGCTGTGGAATGTCATTCCTCTTTCATCAGCAGGTCTGGCAGCTGAAGGTACGGTGGCCCTGAAGGGCAAAACACACCAGCAACTCACACAACACACCAGCAATTCAATTGTTGTAGCTAATTGCTGGTGTGTTGTGTGAATTGCTGGTGTGGTTTGCCCTTCAGGGCCACCGTATTAAGGGGCACTGAATCTCAACCAAGTTGTAAGAAGCAGAAGTGTTGCTGGTTAGGAGAGGAGAAGGAGGAAATGCCTGCTGGCCCTGACCGCCTGCCTTCATGGCTCTTTTTATATAAGGTGGTTTCCTGGCTGCAGCCAGCCTGTGCTTGGAACCTTTAACCTTTGTACCAATCCTGGCGGGCTATGGCACACCTCTATTTGCACATGGAAGTAAGAAAACAAAGAGGTCTGAAAGACAGGACAGACTGGAGACATTGCAATGGTATACAGTCATTTCAGTGTCAGCAATATCATACACATGTTGCATGAGATGTACTGTTTAGTTGTGTTTGGTCAAACATGTATGTGCCTCCAGCCTCATGTCATAGGTAACAGTAGGTGTCAGTGGTACTTTGGCTTTATGTCATGTCATTCCTCCTTCATCAGCAGGTCTGGCAGCTGAAGGGCTCATAACACATAAATGCACACACAGACCTCTCCTCTGGGCTAGACTTTATGTATGTTTTGTATTTCTCTCAGTTGTTACTTGTTATTTTTTACAATATGCAGTAATATAAATTTACTGTAAGTATGATAGCGTAATTCTGAATATCAACTGTAAGTATATTCTTACTGCAGGCTTAAGCACAAGTACCACCTCTAACCATGTATTGGTTTTCTTATAATTATTCATGTCAGTTGTCTAATATTCTTCAGGGGTTGATTACATTTAATTGATTGCATTTAAAGCAAGTTATATAGTCAGTATGTGTGAAGTCTATGTAAAACATACATTAGAGTACATAAGTTACTTTGGAACTATCATTTGTTGTACTAGTTAATATGAGATCCTTTTTCACAATGAAAGTCTTGAATACCCAACCCACAGAAGATATTACATGCATTAAATCACCAAAAACCTTTAACATTAATAAAACAAATAAAAGCCTCTCTAGGTTTAAAGTAGTGTCTCATAAAGCAGCAATAATAAAATTCCAGTTTGACAACATGAGATGAGACTTTGACTTTATTCTTGTTAGCATATCAAGAAGTTTCGTAAACACATTATCATTAGTGCAACTCATTCCTTTTACTCACCACCAGTAAAGTTCCAGTACCAGTTACTCACTAACATTATAAAGAGATTTATTTATACTGCAACTTACAATAAGGGTGTCTTTGTGTATTAGTGCTCTATTATTGATAGTTTTTATTATGTTTACATTTGTTTCCATACTCAGAGAAAGTGCTGTGAATATATGATTGCAGACTTTTCTAACCTTCATAATAGTCAGTTCAACTGATGCCCTGCTGCAAAAAAATATATACTGTAGTTTTTATGTAAATGCTACAAATAATAATATAATGAAAATAATAACCACTTGGTGTGAGTCCATGAGAGGTGCAGCCAGATGTGGGTCAGCATCTCCACACTCCACTGATGTAAGAGAGTCAAAACAAGATATCAGTTTACTTTTGTTTCTCGGAAAGAGCCAAAGCAGCCACACCTTTTACTGTAAATGAAAGTGAAAGTAACCTGAGTCAGCTATATAAAGCCAGTCTCAGCTCAGATTTTCAGTGTTGACCATGTAAGGAACGGGAGCAACAAGGTCGGTTATCTGAACACGTTTATCATTTGTTTTGACCTCAATAATCCGTTTCATTGAGTGTGATGACTAGAATTTTCCATTGTGTTTTTGATAGTAAATCTGAAGCTAGTCATACTGGTTTTTCCTGCACTGTTTTCTTCTTCAAAGACAAACAACAGACAGAAAGGACGAAGGAAGTTAGTTATTGTACACTGTAAAAAAAAATCTGTTTCATTTACGGTAAAATACCGGCAGCTGTGGTTGCCAGAACTTCACCGTAAGAAATACAGTGGGCGTATGTAAATGTAAATATCAGCAAAAAAACTGTAATTTATACTGAATAATCCCATTACTTTCAGGATAATTGTGTCATCATGGTTTTTCTCCATTCATTTGACATGAAAATTGTTTATTTTTACAGCACAACTGTGTGTTTTCTACAGTTTATGACAGTAGAATTTAAAGTTTTATGCTATTCTTTGATTTACAGTAATTAAAAGTATCTACTATGGTGATGTACAATGTTCAATTTTACGACCTATTTCTGATACAATTTGACACTGTTTTACTGTAATTTCTACAAACATTTTTTACAGTGTATACGGAACACAGGACAGCCTAAATATTTTTGTTGTTTTACTAAAAACAAGCTTTTTGGAAAATTAGTAGACTGATTTTGTGGGAAAAGCATGAACTTGGCATAAATGCTCAACATCTCCCTCCTGTTTGGCTCAATTCTTCATGTTGTGTGTCTCAACAGGTAAATCATGTTTTGCCCTGATTGTGGGACTCCAGTGGAAACGTCGTTTAGATTCTGTCCTGGATGTGGATTCAAGTTACATGCCTTGACTCAAACCAAGACCCAAGGTAGGTTTTCTGTAAATCTTTTGTGAATTTCTTATATATTATTGGATGAAATCGTTATTAATACGAGATTGTCGTTAATTGAAATATCTATAGACATCCAAACATCCAACTAATGTTAAAAACAAATTGACTGTGAGTGAGTATTAATCACTTCTTACATTGATAACACTTGGTATTTTTATTCAGACCTAGTCAATAAATGTTTTCTCATTTGGTTTGGTTTATAGCATTTTAAACAGAATGAGAAATATTAGAACTCTACATGTAATAGTCTTCTGAAAGTGTTTTTGTAGCCAGTGTTTGTGCTGTTGTAGCTGGAAATCAGATTTGTTTTGCCTCAGAGCTGAAGTTTATAGTGTAAAGTTGTTATCCGTATGGAGGACCATAACAAACTACAACTGTCACATGAACTGTCATAAAATAGATTTTACTGATATTTTACATCACATTAATTGTTAACCAGATGTGGATACGTCAGCACGTCAACCCTCAGTCACTGCTGAGGAGAAGAAGCAGAAAGAGGATCAGGACCAGCTTCCAGAAGGAGTTAAAGACCAACCAGAAGATGCTGCCCAGCTACAGGTGAAAGGCTTAGAAACACTTGTTGTATTCTCATGGTTTTCATGCTCATTAACAGTTTATGAAGCCACCAATTCACAGTCATAACCAACATTCACTTCCTGTCTCTTCAACTAAAACCGGTTCTGCCTGCTGGCTACTCTGAGCTGTAAACAGCAACATGTTTCAACTATGGCAGGAATGTATTTATACACTACATGGAAATACCTTTCAATGTAATGCGCCCCACTACACAGGGGATGCACATTTTTGGGGGGTGCTACCCACACGTTTAGCCCCGTTGCTCATTCCATGAATGCACGATCCTTACAAGCTGTACCTCGTTGTAAAGGTGACTAATCAGGCTTTCCAACAATATACAATTCATCACCAGTTGGTATTATTAAAAGTGCAGTTTTTATTCATCATTGATTTATTTGTATAACAAATGCCTGCCACGGCCACTAGGGGGCGCTTTTGAGGTGGCCCAATATCCAGATTTGTTCGAAACATATTCACCAACACATCTACCAAATTTCATGCTTTTATCACAAAGCGAACGATTGTTGTAAAATATTGAGCTAATCCGCCCCACTACAACAGAATTAACTGACACCAACTGCCAAAGTTGTGACAGCAGCCAGAGTTGGACTGGAATTTCTGGCCTGGAACAGAAAGCATTTTTGGCAAAACCATAATACCTATCATTTAACCGACTTCACTTTGAGCGTCCTGAGTTCTTCCTGAACGTCTACATATGGGTTTTTTTTTCAGAAAAATGAAAAAATAGCTTTGTTAGAGCGATCTAAAAAAACTGTTCCATCTTCCCTTTTTCAAATATCTCCCTGCGTTTTTAATATGGGACTCAATGAGGCTGTTGGTGGTTTTGGTGCCGCATCTTTGCGTCGTACGCCCAAACTATAACTCTGACAGCTTTACCAGAGGATTGTGAGGGAGAAGACTAATTTTCCTACATTTCTATGTATAAATTATTTCTGTAGAGTGGAATTTGCGGCCTGGAGCGCAGTTTTCAAATTTATTTTTTGACAGTTTTTTCTCTCCCTCTACACTCTGGTGATGATGTCACACACTGTGACACGAACATTCCGTGCAATACACACCCATTATAATCTCAGAATTTCTCCAAAAATGATCATGGTCATTGAACAGGGATTGATAAAAAACTATGTGACCTATCGAAACGTGGATTAATACACCAATACACAAGACTTGTGTCTACTGTTTAACGTTTAAATGGAGTCTCTAGGTGAAATTATGCCGGAGAAGTAGACGTCTGAAAATCTTCAATTAATGTTCTTTTTTGCTCATTTTCTTTCGGCCGTCCCATTCATTTCAATGCAAAATTTTGGGCAGTTTTTCGCGACTTACGTCGCGAAAAATTCATATTCCGTAGAGAAAAGTAATAGCACACCGATCCTGATCAAACCGCACGTTTTGATATATAATTTGTCCTGCAACTCGAAGAGTTGTAGGACTAGTAGCGGGACGAAATTGCGTCCGGAAGAGGAAGAAGAAGAAATCCACAGTATAACAGTAGTGCAGCACTGGTCCCTACAGATATTGCTGGATGGGACCAGTGCTGGGGAGATTGCCCCGAGGCCCTAACTAGAAAATTTCCTCTGGGGACATTTTGAAAGGGCCACAGGGGCTACTGCCGGTGTGTGTGTGTGTTTGTTATGTGTGTGTGTGTGTGTGTGTGTAATTAAAATCACATAAAGTTACTGTGTGTGTGTGTGTGTGTGTGTGCGTGCATGCGTGCGTGTGCTTGAAGCATGTGTATGCATGTGTGAGGAGTGTGCGTGCTAACGCACATGTGTGTGTGTGTATCTGTAACTGTAATCACATCAAAGATCAAAGCAATCAACAGAAGTAACTGCACCTGTTAAAGTTCCGGCTCAGTGACAGCAGAGGTGGACAGACTCGAATTTCTGGCCTCGAACAGAAAGCATTTTTGTCCAAACCATAATACCTATCATTGATCCGACTTCACTTTGAGCGTCCCGAGTTCTTCCTGAATGTCTACATATGATTTTTTTTAAGAAAAATAAAAAAATAGCTTTGTTAGAGCGATCTAAAAAACTGTTCCATCTTCCTTCTTCAGAAATCTTCCTGCGTTTTTAATATGGGAGCCAATGAGGCTGTTGGTGGTGTTGGTGGATCATCTTTGCGTCGTACGCCCAAACTATAACTCTGACAGCTTTACCAGAGGATTGTGAGGGAGAAGACAAATTTTCCTACGTTTCTATGTATAAATTATTTCTGTAGAGTGGAATTTGCGGCCTGGAGCGCAGTTTTAAAATTTATTTTTTGACAGTTTTTTCTCTCCCTCTACACTCTGGTGATGATGTCACACACTCTGACACGAACATTCCGTGCAATACACACCCATTATAATCTCAGAATTTCTCCAAAAAATGATCATGGTCATTGAACAGGGATTGGTAAAAAACTATATGACCTATCGAAACGTGGATTAATACACCGATACACAAGACTTGTGTCTACTGTTTAAAGTTTAAATGGAGTCTCTAGGTGAAATTATGCCGGAGAAGTAGACGTTTAAAAATCTCTAATTATTGTTCTTTTTCGCTCATTTTTTTTCGGCCGTCCCATTCATTTCGAAAATTTTGGGCAGTTTTTCGCGACTTACGTCGCAAAACAATTGTATTCTGTAGAGAAAAGTAATAGCACACCGATCCCGATCAAACCGCACGTTTTGATATATAATTTGTCCTGCAACTCTTGAAGTTGTAGGACTAGTAGCAGGACGAAAATCATCCGGAAGAGGAAGAAGAAGAAATCCACAGTATAACAGTAGTGCAGCACTGGTCCCTACAGATATTGCTGGATGGGACTAGTGCTCGGTGCGATTGCCCCGAGGCCCTAATAAGCACTTTGTACAAGCCCTAATAGCAACACAGTTTGTGAAACTTCAAATCGACCTTAATTGTTTTAAGGGTGCGCTGCTAACCTTTCAGTTTCACAGATCTAAACATAAAGTAGTTGCATATTTTTCTTTATTTTTGTAGCATATTATTTTCTGAACATGAATGTTTTCCATTTTATTAACTTATTCACTTTTTTTAACAATGGTTTCCTGTCTTCACAGATTAGCCATTTAACTAACACCAAGGTGTTTGCTTCCAGAGAAACTTTACCCCAGAAAAAACGTATGAATCTGACATGTTTATCTGCTGAGCTAACTATTAAAACTCTTTTCAGGGGCGGCCATCTTGTCATGACTTGGAGGATGGAACATCACAGAACCAGTCAGATAACACTGCCAGTCCAGCCACGGCCTCATCCTCTCACCAGACAGTTGCTGAATCAGTCTGGACCAAGAAGAGACAGGAGGAGGAGACTCGTCAGGAGGAGGAGAGGCCTGAAAGAGACTCTCAGCCATGCGTTGAGGAAACCCCCAGGTCAGAAGTCTCTGTTTCCACGACAACAACACCCTCCACACCTGCCAGTGGTATACTGATAGAACATCAAACAGATATTAATACAGCAGACCGCTCTGAAGCAGACCAGCCTAGTGACGGTCTCTCTGGGTCGGTGTCTGAATCTCTGACATCAGTTAAAGAAACCAGCTCCGCTGCATCTCAGTCTGATCAGCAACAGTGTGAAAACCAGTCTGTCACTGAACAAGATGAAGATAAGAGAACCTCTGCTGAGACACAGACTGTCTCTGATGATCATGAACATCAAACCAACACTCAACAGGATACGTTCACCAAGAAAACTGACAGGAAGGAAGAGCGAGCAGCCAGAGAGCAGAGAACCCAAACAGAGCATTCTGCTGCTCCATGTTCAGCAGTGAAGGAAACCATCCAGAGCACTCAGGTATTTATTAGTTAAAACAGCTAATCAAAAACACATTTGATCATAATCAGTCTGACATTAACCCATTAAGGCCTAAAGCGCCTGGAAAAAAATGCCTGGAAAACCTATGATTTTCAAATGACACCCTAAAACCTGAAGTTTTTCTGGAAATTCAACACCTACTAAATAATAGATTTTTCAGCCTCTGTAGCAGATAAAAATGAAATTCAGAGAGAGCTTATACCCGTGGCTTTCGGTGCTGTTTTCATCTTCCGTCACTTCCTGCTGAGCTCCTCCGCTATAGTCGTCTTCCTCCATGATTTAAAGTTCTGGAAAAGTCCGATGTTGCATTGCGACACTCCCGCATGTATTCTGATCATGATTCTGATGCATTTCATTGGCCAGGGGACCGAAAATAGGTGGAAAAAAATACTAATACTACAAAATGACATATCCGCTGTCCCGACCTTAATGGTAGAGTGACGCAACAGCGCTCCCGGCTTTAATGGTAGAAATGCGGTAATGCCTTCCCGGCGTCAATGGGTTAAAGCCATAGTGGTTTTGGTAACAATCATGGATATGGGTTGACAGTTTAACCTGTAAATTTACAAACCATTTACAGCATTAATACGGTTAATTTATCTCTTTCCACAGCCTTTATTTAATAGTGAAGACAAATCAATTATGAGATTCGACCCACCTTACACAACTGATTCTTTATGAGTGGCAATGAGATTCATACAGTTACAGGATGTTTTATATATTATAATAATATAATATTTTGATCATCTAACACTCTTTAACCTTTTGTTTGTCTCACAGGCTGCTGAGTCAAATGAAGAAACAGCCAGCGGCCGGTCAGAGAGGCAGCAGCAGCATCCAGAGAGCAGCTCTCCTCTCACTCACAGTCAACAGAAGGAAACAAATAACACTGAAACACACTTTGAGTTCCAGGCACCTCAAACGTACGTTTATAACAAATTTAAAATAATAAATACATTCTTTTAGTCATGTGTTACACAAAAGCCTAATCTAATGCAATCACTCAAGTGTAGTCTCATTAATCTGGTAATGATATCTGCTACAACATATGTTGATATCTACTTCATTTTTCTTTTTTAGTTTTCCAAGCAGTGAGCATACGACTGTGTACTTCCACGCTGTCACTTCCAAAGATTTTCATCTGAATCCAGAAAAGGATCAGATTTTCTTAACGTCTGAAAAACTGTTTGGAGATTGGAACAAAACTCTGCAAATGTCCTTCTCTAGGTATGACTTCTTTTAAAAACACATTCTCAGTTATCCAAAACCATTGTTTTGTTAAATGTCACTAAAGTCGTGTGTGTGTGTGTGTGTGTGTGTGTGTGTGTGTGTGTGTGTGTTTAAAGTTTTCCTCTGTCTTCTGCCACTGAGCAGCAGAATAACTAAATCTAGTAGATATTTTGCTTTGAAAGTCTGGATGTTCCATCTTTGCCGGTGCTATCACTAATTATAACTGTTTGTTTCACAGGCATCTAGGGGACAAGAGATATCTTGTTGAAGGGCGAATTGTGATTCACAAAAGCAGAATTCATGAGAGCATTCCCTATAAATACGTAATTTTGAAGCACAATGAAAAGGCCAGGTATGAGACGATCTACCAGGAAGATGGAAATACATTTGTCAACAGGTGCCTGACGATCAGAGAGGACTTTTTAACACATGAAGGTAATTCAGTTTCACTTCTCTACACAGAGGCTCAGCAGCAACTCCTACTAATGTTAAAGACTAAGCAAAGAATCAGCCGAGCAGATATTGACCATAATTAGCCTATTGCAGACATATTGGTATTCACATGTACTTTGAGAATCAGTACAGAGCTCAAAAGATACATTTGACACTGGCAAGTTTATTTTAGTCCACCAAGGGAAAATATATGCTTTTATGATTTTGGAATTTATTTTTTAATTCCTAAATTGATATAATTAAAATTGTAAAATGGCTTCATAACTGTTTCAAGCAACAACAATAAGAAAAGCTAAAGCTAATAAGAAGGTGGAGAATGGGGGACTGTCAGACTTCTGTGACCTTAGCAGCTTGAATACAGCCAGCACAAACCCCAGCAGCCTCTGATTTATATATTATATATATATAGTCTATGATCCTGCACCGCTGGATCGGTTGTTGCACGCAGAGGCTGACCAGGGACGTTGGGCTGCGCTAGCTTGCTAATACTGCTGATAAGGCAGATAGGGAATGAGAACGGGGCACAGAGAGAATCAGTGTCTACAGGATATAAGATATTACCCATTCTAAATAGTAAAAGATAATATTATATTGTATCTTTTAAATTTTATTAAGTACACAACTGTTCAGAAAAGTAAACAAAAATCGAAATAGCCTGCAGTATCAAATCCCAACACTTGTAGAATCACAATCGATTTCTAGACGAGCTGAGGCACGAAGTATATTCGTCTGTTTCTCTGGACCAATTAACTGGAAAGTGCTGTCGTGTCTGCTAATATGTTTTGTATGTACTTTTTACTGAATGATTTAAATTCTGATATTCAAGGATATATGACATTTGTTTCAGTAAAAGACATTGTCAAGAAATGAGTTTGATTTGGTTAAAAGGCTCTGTACTTTGATTACTTTTACACAGAAACTGGATTCTCACAATATCAGGAGATGACAGGCTGCTATGATTGCTAATCCATCTGTCAGACTCAGAGTAACTCGTTTCAGCCTGAACAGCCTGAGGTTCGACCAAACAGAGTCGCAGCTAGGACTTTAAATCTCACTAAAATCACAAATACCTAAAGTTAGGGTGGAATGTCAAAAGTTTGTTGGTTGTAAATGGTACAATAAAGTTTGTTATTGAGAAATCATCACAAAAAACTAACAAAGTAGCACAGAGTTTCCTATTAATTTTGCTCTTTTGGACTCTTTAAGGGGAGTGGCACCAGTATGATGATGTGATCCATCCCGAGCTCAGTAACTGGACCTTTCCTTGGAATTCTTTGACGAAGAAGATAATTAAAGGCAGAGACCTAGCTGGCAGGGAGATGCTGAACATCATCTTTGAACTTCTTACAACTTGGAATGAACCAAATGTGAACAATTTCTTTTTACTGCTACGACAATTCATGTATACATACAGCGAACCTGTACTTCATGACGGCAGAAAGAGACAGTGGGGATTACCATACGGCATTGAACAGGTAGAGTTTTATTCTCACACAGCACATGATCCCCTGAAAACGGAGACAAATTAGATGGATTTCAGCAAGAATTATCATCAGAATGTAGGTTTTTAGACATTAGTTGTTACCTTCTTCTTTTGCTTTTTCTAGGTGACAAATCTGCTCAAAGTTGTTCTGGAGGAAAACATCGATGACCAAACCAGGAAGAGGAAAGAAACAACAAAACCCCACTTATCACCTTTGCATGCAGGAGTTGTTAGTTTGCTCATTTACAACAAATATCTAGGAAAGGACATAAAAGATCAACTGTCTAATCTTTGCGATCTTCTTCGCCTGCCTAACATGCCACAACACCATTTCACCTCTTTCTGGAAACACTTTGCCAGCCCTCTGTCAGATAAAAAAAGGTAACTGCTGTGTAACTTTAGTTATGAAAAAAAGAAATGACAGATACAATATCATGACACAAATTGAATTGACTTTCTTAATACTGAGTACATTTTTCCACTGTAAATAATCACTGACATCTCCACTGGTTTAGTATTGCAGACTCTGTTGAGATGCTTTACTTCAGTGCCAGAGAACACCATATTGACAAGTGGGTCTTGGTCATCCCTCTGATTCACCTGCTGAGAGGAGAAAGCAAGCCATTTGAGCCACTCCAACCTGTTCTGAACCCAGATCTCGACTCCTGGAGATGCTTAAAGATGTACAAAGGAACACGTGTCAGCGGGGATCATTATGTCAGGTATGTAGGTGTTTCTTTTCTTCTGCAATGACTCGCCCACCTCAACCTGATCACCATAACAAACTCTTACTTAAATTAGGATCATGAAGGAAAACGCGTATCTGGTGAACATTGATCGTCTCCTTGTGCACTCTTGGATGTCTCTGCTGCCAGTGGAGGATCTAAAAAGCTTCATATCCAGTATGCAAGTGGACCTACTCGACATTCTTCAGTACATAGAGTTCAGCATCAGATCCGGAAAAAAACTTTCCAACTACATGGTAGGTTCCTTAAAACAGCTACAAGTTGGATATAGTTTATAGAGTTCCAATAATGTATCTGAGAAAGTGGCTGCCTGTAGTGATAAACTTTCATAGAATGAACACCTGAATGTGCAGCTTCTTGTTGGCTGTGGTCCTGTTTCACTGCTCCAGCTGTTTTCAGTTCAGAAGTTCTAAAAACCTTTGAAGCACTACCTGCTTAGTGCCAAACTAACACAGAGACTAGCTAGTGAACATAGCGGGCATATAGTGGCTAAAGAGACAAATATTTCCCTCATGAGTTGACAGAAGCCCAAATGGAGAATTGAAGTTCTTTCAGGTGACCAGAAACACATCTCCAAAGAATGATGTCATCCTGTAACCACTGGCTATGCAAATATTTAAACACTTAACCATATCAGCTTGAAAGGTGACAGGACAGGATGTCAGTGTTGAGTTCAGAATTAGTTTTTGCTGCCCTCAAGTGGTCATTAAAATGTGTTATTGCAGGTTTGTTACCACTTGCTTGAATCTTGAACCCCATTACTATTGAACTACTGTTTGTCAACAAGTATTTCATGTGTTATGTTTTTTTATTTACAGGCTTTGAAAGAATTGGCATGTCATCTCATCAACAGAGAAAGCCACCGTAAAAGGTCAAATAAAAAGCTAAATCAGTTCATGCAATACAATATCATTGCGGTGATGTCTATGAATTTCAGTATCTATATTGTGAGCAATCTCTTTGCATATCTAACAAAAATCATGTTCCCCCTATAGCTTGGATGACAAATATGGAGAGTGTTGCTTGAGAACTGCAGTCAAGCTTCTTGGTTCTATTTGCCGTCAAACAACAGAGCCAGACCGCTGGGATGTTCCCATTTATTTCCTTCAGCTGGTCTGTCTGACGGCCAAGGTGTATGACCACAGCACTTCACAGGTGAGGCTCACTGTCTATCTGCTGGAAATGTCCCGCTAGCGTCAGTTAGCCGCTAGCTTCAGTTAGCCGCTAGCATCAGTTAGCCGCTAGCGTTCGCTAATGACCGAATTTCACCGCTTTCCCGCATTTCACAACAAAGAAATAAGAGTTAGCAGAACTATTGCTCCTTGTTGTGAACCCCAACTTAAAGATATAAGTACCAACAACTCACCAACTTGTTTTTGAGCAGACAACTGGCTTCCTTTGTTGTGCTAACAAGTTGGCTTATTTGCAGTGTAGCAGTTTACAGCAACAGATTTATTCTTTTATTTTGTCCACATTGTTTTGAGGAAAATTATTCAACCAATGCAGCCTATTAAATATTGTAATTATTGTTGTTTTTCCTTCACCAAAATTTGACTTGTTTTGGGTGATGCCAAGAAAAACTATTCAGTTGTTTCGTCATTAAAAGCTAATTATTTCTACTTTTCCCAACAGGCAAGAGAGAGAATTCATCAAGAGGTGATTTGGGAGACATTGGAAACAACGAGGGAATGGAGGAGAAAAACTTTCAGTAACAAACTGCTTAATGACTGGAGTACTCAGTTCTCGGTACCCCATGAAATTAAGGTAAGCAGAAATATGTATATATTGTTTACTGTTGTGGTTCAACATAAAAAAAATTTTTCCCAGTGTGATAGTGATATGATGTTTTATACAGTACTTATGATGTAACTGAATTATTAAAATCCAAATGTTTGTCTTTCTAGGTATGGGAAACGTTACTCTCACTGTCCTTCAGTCATGAGGAACACACTTCATTCTGGAGAACCACCCTCATGGAGGATTTTAAAGGAAAACTAAAAAAAGTAAGAATAGATTTGTGTTTGTGTAAACATGCTTTAAAGATCTTGGATTCTGTTGTTTACATGCTTTACATATGCACTTGAGAAACAAAACTGAAGAAGTGTGCTTGTTTGCTAGGAACGCCCGATGACTCAAATTGGATTATACTCCAACAAGATGGAAGAACTGAGTCGGACAAGCCCGTTGCTCTGCAGCACAGTAGAGCAATGTGCTTTGGAGGCAGTTGCAGATATTTGTCAGGTATGATTCTGATGAAGTGGCGAAGAAGCACATAATTAGTGCTCTCTTATGTTATGTCAATTGAAGTGCTTAAATCTTTTTTAATTTTTAGTCATAAACAATTGTAACCCCCGCTGTGAAGCAGTGAAGATTCATGTCAACTATTTAATGCGTGATAACAACAATTCTTTAACAGTTTATGAATACTATTATATTCTTATTATTATAATATATACTATATATACTATTATAAATCTATTACAAGGCTGTAATTATGAATACCTGTATAAAAACCCCCCAAAGACACTTAACCTTGTAGATGAAGAACAAAATATGGTCTTGACCAAAAAGCATTTAATGCATTAATTAATTAGGGCCTCGGGGCAATCTCCCCAGCACTGGTCCCATCCAGCAATATCTGTAGGGACCAGTGCTGCACTACTGTTATACTGTGGATTTCTTCTTCTTCCTCTTCCGGACGCAATTTCCTCCCGCTACTAGTCCTACAACTTGAAGAGTTGCAGGACAAATTATATATCAAAACGTGCGGTTTGATCGGGATCGGTGTGCTATTACTTTTCTCTACAGAATACGAATTTTTCGCGACATAAGTCGCGAAAAACTGCTCAAAATTTTGCATGGAAATGAATGGGACGGCTGAAAGAAAATGAGTGAAAAAGAACAATCATTGGAGATTTTTAAACGTCTACTTCGCCGGCATTATTTCACCTAGAGACTCCATTTAAACTTTAAACAGTAGACACAAGTCTTGTGTATCGGTGAATTAATCCACGTTTCGATAGGTCATATAGTTTTTTATCAATCCCTGTTCAATGACCATGATCATTTTTGGAGAAATTCTGAGATTATAATGGGTGTGTATTGCACGGAATGTTCGTGTCAGAGTGTGTGATGTCATCGCCAGAGTGTAGAGGGAGAGGTAAAACTGTCAAAAAATAAATTTTAAAACTGCGCTCCAGGCTGCAAATTCCACTCTACAGAAATAATTTATACATAGAAACGTAGGAAAATTTGTCTTCTCACTCACAATCCTCTGGTAAAGCTGTCAGAGTTATAGTTTGGGCGTACGACGCAAAGATGCGCCACCAAAATCACCAACAGCCTCATTGGGTCCCATATTAAAAACGCAGGAAGATTTCGGAAAAAGTGAGATTTAACTGTTTTTTTAGATCGCTCTAACAAAGCTATTTTTTCATTTTTCTTAAAAAAAACATATGTAGACGTTCAGGAAGAACTCAGGACGCTCAAAGTGAAGTCGGATCAATGATAGGTATTATGGTTTTGCCAAAAATGCTTTCTGTTCGAGGCCAGAAATTTCACTCTGCCCACCTCTGGCTGCTTTCATTGTGCCAGAAGATTCCACAGCTGTTAATTCCGTTGATTGCTCTGCTCTGATTGGTCGACCCCAACGCTTTGATGCTTTGATGCTTTGATGTGATTACAGTTACAGATGCACGCACACACACACACACACACACACACACACACACACACACTGGTCATTTAATGTAATAACAGTTAAAGATACACACACACACACACATATGCGCGCGTAAGCGTGCACACTCCTCCAGATACAAATGTTTCACACACACACATTTTGAGGTTAAAGGGCATAGGTTGCTGTATAAATAAATACTTGAAGAGGAATGTTTGTTGTAGGTGTGCCTTGTACCTTGTATATTATATAGTATCATAACATTACTAGTATTAATTGTTTGAAATCTCTGAATAGTGTACACACACCGGCAGTAGCCCCCGTGGCCCTTTCAAAATTTCCCCAGAGGAAATTTTCTAGTTAAATAAATACATCCCTCTTCAAGATTTTTAGCACTTAGCCTGCATGACAAATTCTGGAAGTGCATGTTTTTTCCTCTCAGTCTTCTTAACAAAACCTGACATCATGAAAGTACAACTGGTTTCACTGGCTGGAATGTACCAATGTGTGAGTACTAAATGATTGAATTTCTTCTGTTCAGGATAAATCTGGCAGAGCTGTTTCAGAACTATTGGCCAAACATGATCTCACAAAGTTTGGGAAGCTGATGTCCGTTGTTCTGCTGAAGACATGGCCCACAGATGTGAATGGAGATGACATCGAAGGGGAGGACTTGATACTGGAATACCTTCTGAACTGGCCCATGGCCAGCACAGCTTTCCAAATGACAGGTAAATACTTCACTGGAACATATAATGTTGCTGGAATAACATTGGAATGTGCTCTCTGCTATGCATGGTGTACAGTTACCTTTTTTTACATTGTGTGTGTGTGTGTGTGAGTGAGAGAGAGACTCAGTAAATGTTTTTTCTTGTGATCAATATTTTTCTTATTTTCTTTGTGTGTATAACTCATAGTCAAATGTTTTGTCGTTTATGTTTACATGCTTGTTTTCCAGAAGGAGGACTGATCAACAAATTGTCAGATGAAGCACAAATCAGGATGACTTTGGCGTGTACAGCATTCAAATCTGTATCACAGAAGTTCCTCAGTGGAGAGATCCAAATGAAAACTTTAAACCAAATCCTCAAGAAAGAACGTGAATTTGTGGACTTGCTGAAGATAGGTGACTAGAAATATCTGTCTGTCTCTTCTCCCCCAATTCCTCTTCATTTGTCTTTGTTTTCTTTGAAAAAATGTTTCAGAATGAATTCAAACTTCTCCAGTCATAAAATTAACACAATTTTTTCTTATATTTTTTAATTATAATACAATGGACCAATGTAATTTGTGGTTCTTAGATACCAGACATGGGGGCAGTAGCTCAGTGTGTAGGGACTTAGAATGGGAGAGTATATAATAAAAGGTATGTAAGGTACTTCTTTAAAGTAAAATTACCTTTTAAAATGCAACTGCAAAGTCAAGAAACCACTTTTAGCAGTTTTAGCAGTTTAGTCAGTTTTCAGTAGGAAATACTTCTATTCCTAGCAACGGTTATCATTTATAAAATCCTACAAGTACATTGCTTTTGTAGTTTGTATGTAAATGTAATACTTTACTTTTGTGTGGTTGTTTGTGCACCATTAGACTATAGCAAGAGTCTACTTTTTGTGTTTGAATTCATCATAAGTGTTTATGTTCCTCTAGATGTCCTTTGTGAAGATGGTCGTTGTAAAGATAGAAGAAACATGAAAGCGTTACTGAGACAAAGAAAAGAGGAAGCAGAAGCTGTGGATAGTGAGAAGGAGATGGTCAAATACCTTCTACAGATCTGCCAGGAGCTTCCACATCATGTCAAAGGTAGACAGTGCCGGCACACTTAAAGCAGAAATAATGTTGAAGGATCAAGTTAATATAGACTTAGTATAAAGATATGTAGGTCATTTCCAAGTTGATATTTCTTGCAAAATTATATTTGTTTGCATGCACTGAACAGTCAAATTCAAATAATAAAAATCTGAAAGGTGGAGACTCAAAAATAGGATAGATCATATTATACAGAGGAAGTAGGCTGGTCTAATGTGTCAGGTCAAAAGATACCAGCTCATTCTTTGTGGAACCAGCTCCAGATCCAGTGTGGTTATAGTCTATAGGGTTAGGGTCTGCTGGATCTCATCCTGTGAGATTCAGTTTTTCTGACAGTGTTTTAGTATCCAATCTTTTAGAATAATCGGTTAAGTAGTTCACTGCAGATTGCATAGATTATGATATTGAGCAATTAGTTCTGAAAGGACAGTTGAAGGACCTGTTGATCTATTTTATCATTCATATTTAATATATTTTTATTCCACAGCTGACTTCAAGGGGTTGGATGAAAAACTTCATAACAACATTGAGATGATGAATCTGAATCAATTCATGAAGGTTCACACTCTGGATGGACAGACAACTGGACAGGTCACTTATTTCAACCTTTGTGATATAACCCGTGAGATGGCTTCAGAGCTGTACGCCATCAAAGACAGCACCATCTTTAAAACGTGCTGGACCAACCAAGTGGAAGAGCTGTCGAGAGACCAGCCTGATCCAGATGATGCTGATGGAAATGAAGAAATCTACACTCTCCAGCTGGTCCACAGCAAAATATTCCAGAGCTGCTACAACAAGTACAAAGAGGTTTATGAGGGTCTGAAGAGTGGTGAACTGTTACTGGAGGACATAGACAACATCTTTCAGGACTACAAAGGACATTACAAAGAACTGAAGGAAGATTTAGACATCATGTGCAGAACAAATCCATCTGATGACAGAAAATGGATCAGAAGAAGGATTCAACAGATTCAACAGTATCATGATCTTCATCTTGCAATGGAATCTGCCAAAGTCATCATGGATACCAGGAACACACTATGTCCAGAAGGAGACTTCAAAGTTCTGGAAAAGTTGCTTCAAATGGTATGTGATCCAATTTAGATTCAGGAAGAGAAGCTCTGTCCTTAAAGAATAACTATTAAAAGAGCAAGACAGTACACCTATTAACATGGCTTCATTCATAAGGGGGGTCTGAGAGGAATACCATATAGAAGAATATGTATTTGTATTTAGATGTGAAGTATGTATTTTATAGATGTACATGATTATAGACATACGAGTATATTGCTTTCAATAAGCATAGTAATCATAAACTCATCAATTTGTAAAAAATCATTTCAGAATCAAGCTGACTTCAAGAAAAACAGCCTGAAGTGCATCGACGAAAGCTTCATGACAGCCCAACATGTCCTGTCGGACATTAGGGATGATCATAAGGAATGTCTCCAGAAACTCAATCAGAGCAAAGACTTTGTCCTGTGGGTTAAAGAAGAGCTTGAAGGTACAGTACATACAATTGGGTTTTTTTTATCAACTGTTAAACAATGATTTGAATCTACATAAGGAAATGTGTAATTGCAGACATCAATGAGCTGAAAGTTTTTGTTGACCTGGCGTCCATCTCTGCTGGAGAAAATGACCTGGACGTGGGTCGGGTGGCCTGTTTTCATGACGCTGTCCTTGGTTACTCGTCCATGTTGTATGGACTGAAGCACGACTCTGATTTTGAGACCTTCAGAAAGTCATTGTCAAAATTATGGAAGGCACTTGAAAATGACAGAAATATTCCAACGAAGCTGGTGAGATCCCACCTTAAAGTTCCCTCCTACCTTCCTCTGATCTTAAATGCTACTACAATCAGAAATAACTAAGTGACTAAATCTTGTTAGATCAGAAAATGAATGTTAATGACTCAGTACATGCACTACAACTACAGCAAGTGTGGTAAATCAAGGTTAAAACCAGGAGTACCCCTCAAGTCTAATTTAAAGTATCAGGTAAAGAATGTGGTTACATTCAGGCCTACTAGGATCAGGAAGATCACACCTGGGTCTTGCTTTGATGGACTCCATTGTTAAGTAGTTTCTAACTATTTGTTCACAAATTTTTTGATAAATAAATAACAAAATGTAATCATAGTCTATAGGAATGGTGGCCAAATGGAATATGAAATTACACCTTTGTTGTGTTGTAGTAAGGACAGTCTGCTATACATTTTTGAGGACATTGCAAGGTTTTAACACATCTACATAATGTTGACATGTTTGTTCGGTGTCTGTTTCAGCTGGATACAGCACGTCATCTTGAATGGTTAAAGACTGTTAAGGATTGCCATGGATCTGTTGAATTTTCATCCCTGTACCTGGCTACATCCATCAATGAAAGTGGGATATACACTATCAAGGCCCAAAACCAAGAGAAGGTTTGCCTTTTGAATTACAGGACTACTTAAAAAAACTATGTGAACACTTTGTCTCAGATAATAGACCTAAGACCTAATTCATTTTCCCAATAGTAATGTATTTATGAATCTACAAAATTAAATGGGCTTTTCTTGTCTAGTGCATGTGAGTGCACAAAGTGTAATAAACACACTGAGTCCATATTATATTGCTGTTTCCCTTTGTAGCTCTCCTTAGAGACTTCTCTGATGCTGCACATTCAGGATGGACATGAGAAAAACATGGCATGCACCTATGAGGACTTGAAAGAGTTGCAAAATAAGCTCATGCTCATGTCTGGAAGAAGAGAACAAAATCAGAGTGAAGTTGAACAGTTTGCTGAGGTGTTGTATATTTTTGCTATAATAGAGTTTTTCTACTTTCCTGTATGTTTTTTTAATTGGCTCTAATATCTCTTTATCTTCTTCATATTCAGGTGTTTGACATGGTCCAAAGACTTGCTAAAGCATTTGTAGACCTTTATGCTGCAGGGAACCCACTCTTTAGGTGTTGGGAAGCTAAGATTCATTGCAAAAGTCAGATTGACCCATGTATCATTATGGAAATCAACTTTTGCAAGACACTGCATCGCATTCAAGTATGTGGTAGTCTAGTTGAACAACTTACAATGCTATCCAAGAAGATGGAGTTGTTTCTTGATGACTGGAGAAACTTCATGGACAAACAAAGATGTGACCACTACCACTTAAACTACTTCACAGCTGAACAACTATTCTACCTGTGCAGTGTTGTGACGCCAACAGAAGTGAACGCAGAAATAGAGGAAAAAGTTTTGATGATGCTCTCTTTCATCAAACCGCACTGCAAAACATCAGATTTCTGGAGCACATGGATGAAGTTTTGTGAACAATTTGAGCCTACAAAGAGAATGAATGAAGATATTAACTTTCAAAGTCACTTTCTTCACCAGGAAGACAGCAACATGTCTTCAGCTGATGTGAGTCCTGATCCAGCAGACCAGACTGTTGGTTTGAAGGAACTGGAAGAGCTGTGGAACAGCTACATGAAGAATGAGGAAATATTTTTTCTTGGCTTTTTGGACATAAGAAGCTTAGGCGAGCTGCTGAAATTGATGACTGTCACAGACAACCAAAGCAAAGATGAATGGGAAGAACCAGTGCTCTCAGAGTCTAAAGACAGTTCACTCAGAAGAAGTCTCCCAAAAGGCCTCCTACCAAACCAGCCTAATCTCATAATCTGCCCACACGACCAGGTCCTGACTTCAAGCATCAGCTTGTACATGACCAGTGAATATCAGCCACTGCCAACTTATGATGAGGTTCTCTTGTGTACCCCTGCAACATCTTATGAGCAAGTAGAGCTTTTCCTGAGGAGATGTCTCACACCAGGTGATGTTGGCCAGAAGATTTACACAGTGCTTTGGGCAGACCAACTTAGCTACGACGTTAGCTGTGCAATGGAGAAGTGTTTTCAAAAACTGCGTTCCAGACATGATTACAACCTGGTGATCTTTTGCAGCTCTGACAGGGAACACACATACATTCCTACTGCATTCAGTCAGTTCAAAAGAGACGTTGTGCCACAAGAGCCATTGGAAAGGATTCAGAAGTACTTGTCCAGGCATTACACTGTCCCCTCCGATCACAACAGCCCTGTGTTCAAGGGAGGCCACTCTGTCGGCATTGTTTCTTCCCAACGTGCAGGAGTAGGTGAGTCCTCCACCTACAGTACTTCTTCTGTGCCACAGTTATCTATGGGAATCATGCAGATAGTTTACCGCCTTTAATTGCACAAGTCTGCATTTAATTTAAGTTTTCTGTTGTGCATTTCAGAAAGTTGTCAGCTAGATATGATGATATAACGGATATGGTCATTTTCAGTTCTTTTGTGACATGTTAAGTGAGATCACTCCTGTAAATTAGATATTTTTGGGTGTTACAGAGCAGTCTCACTTTGTACTTTGTAAATTTGCTAAAGCAATTATTCTTTTAATGAATGATGCATGCTTTTAGATGCATCACCACTTTGGATTATATGTTTGTTTACAATACAATTGGATTTTTTAAACTGTGTCAGCAGTATTTTTTTTATTTTAAACAATAATGCAATATTATGTGCCCTCAATTATTTTCAACCACATCTTTTCCACCTTTTTAGGCAAGTCATTGTACGTCCAAAGATTGTATGAAAAGCTGAAGGGAAGTGCTGATCAAAGAACTGCATTTAAAAAGTGCATTCGACTAACTGAACGTGAGGTTGATGACGACAAGGTTCTCCAGTCTTTGTATGACACACCAAGACAAAAAGATCTCAAAGTGTTTCACTTTGATGTCACATCCTCAGTAAGCAAAACCATTTGTAAAACCATGATATTTAAAGTTCCTGGATTATGTTTTTAACCATGTTGTTCTCAGACAATCTTTAATATGGTCAACATTTGCTTTACCTGATAACAAAAGATTTTTTCTAATTATCAAAATTTTAATACCCAGGTGCAAAAAGGCTTGAATGAATTCCTGTTCAAGCTTTTGTTTTTGCGGTACCTGATGGATTCAGACGGACGAATGTGGCGATGCAGCCATGAGCATTTGTACATCATCGAGTTGATGGAAACCACAAATCTGGCCAGATCTGTAAGTTGAGATTTACTGTTTGTTCAGTGTTTATTTTATGAAATTACACCACACTATTCTGACTTTTTTCTTTCATTATTAAAATTATTATTTTTCAATTGCCCAGGGAAATTTTTTGATAAGTTTCTCAAATATCTAAAGTTCACCTTTGTGTTACGCACTGTAGATACATACAACCACATCCTGTCAAAATCATGCATGTTGTTTCATCATAGGCTTTATATTAGGCTACATATAGTATAAAGTTAATTGCAATAGTTGCATTTAGCAGCTAGTAAGAAAGTGAGGTTTAACATTTCAGTTAAAATATTTTTTTTGAAGAGGATATGGTTGATTAAATTAATATAAACTTGAATGTATATATTTGTGTATTTTTTAGGTACGAAAGGATAACTTTGCATTCTCAGAGATTTTCCCAAAGGTGTTCTGTCGTCCACCAAAAGAGGTGGTGGCCTCGGAAATGAGGAGAGAGGAAAACCCTGACATACAGAGTGACGAGCCCCTCATGGATGACGAATGTTTCAGGAGTGAAGCTTTTCAAAGACCATACCAGTACCTCACACGTTTCTACAACAATGACAATCTTGACGACTTCACATACCAGGGTGTGGAAGGGACTCATGCGAAATGTCTTCAGATACTCTTAATCTACTGTGGCATAATAGATCCATCATGGGCAGAGCTGCGTAACTTTGTCTGGTTCCTTAATCTTCAGTTGAAAGACTGTGAGAATTCAGACTTCTGCAAATTTGAGTTTGTTGGCGACACTCTTCAAGGTTTCAAAAACTTTGTGGTTGAGTTCATGATCTTGATGTCCAAAGACTTTGCAACCCCCTCACTATGCATGACTGACCAGAGCCCAGGGAGGCAACAAATTGACTCCAGTGGGCTTAATGAAAGAGACTTGGCTCCATTTCTCCTTAGAAAAAGGTGGGAATCTGAGCCACATCCATATATCTTTTTCAACGATGACCACATGTCAATGACTTTCATTGGGTTTCACCTCGAGCTCAATGACCAGAGAGGGGTTGATGCCATTAATCCCTCGACAAGAGAAGTGATAAAGAAAAACATAATGACTCGAGAGCTGTACACTGGCTTAAGACTTCAGAGAGTCCCTTTTAACAGGGATTTTGAAAAGCTTTCTCGAGCTGAAAAGATTGAGCATCTGTGCCGTGTGCTTGGAATCAAGTGGCCAACAGATCCTGATGAGACATACGAACTGACCACCGATAACATTCTCAAAATGATGGCAATCCACATGAGATTTAGGTGTGGCATCCCAGTCATCATAATGGGTGAAACAGGATGTGGTAAGACAAGGCTCATAAAGTTTATGTGTGAACTGAGCAGATATGGAGCACCAGCAGAAAACATGAAACTGGTCAAGGTTCATGGAGGAACTACATCAGAACTGATACATGAGAAAGTGAAGGAAGCAGAAACTCTTGCACAGACCAATACAGAGAAACATGAATTTGACTCTGTTCTTTTCTTTGATGAGGCAAACACCACAGAAGCTGTCAGCAGCATCAAGGAGATTCTTTGTGACAACTCTGTACAGGGACAACAACTTAGCCCTCAGACAGGCCTACAGATTATTGCGGCATGTAATCCATACAGGAAGCACACAGACGAGATGATTGAAAGACTCGAGGCCTCTGGATTAGGCTACCGGGTCCGGGCTGAGGAGACAGACGACAGACTCGGCTCCATCCCTCTCCGCCAGCTTGTGTACCGTGTTCATGCGTTACCCCCCAGCATGATTCCTCTTGTTTGGGACTTTGGGCAGCTCAATGACTCAACAGAAAAAATGTACATCGAACAAATAGTACAGAGACAAGCAAAGGGCAACTCAATTGAGAAGAGTTATATTCCAATTATAACTCAGGTGTTGTCATCATCACAAAATTTCATGAGGGAGAAGAAAGATGAATGCAGCTTTGTCAGCTTGAGGGATGTTGAACGTTGCATGCACGTGTTTGTGTGGTTCCACAAAAATCACCCCATGTTTTCTTTGGAACTGACAGCTTTCCTTCGAGAGCTACGTCAAAAGAATCCACAGGTGTCACCATTTTCACCTGCCCGTGATAGAGTAATCTGGTCACTCTTGATGGCCACTGGAGTGTGCTACCAGTCCTGCTTGGAGGACAAAAGGCAGTATCAAAGAATGATTAGCCAGTTGCTTCCCTGTGACATACAGAGAGAACTCCAACTCATGCAGGGCCTCTTACTCAATGGTGTACCTATGGGTAAGACAATAGCCAGAAATGAGGCGTTGAAAGAAAACTTCTTCATGATGGTGATCTGTGTTGAGCTTCGAATTCCCTTGTTTATTGTTGGGAAACCAGGGAGCTCCAAATCACTGTCCAAAACCCTTATTGCAGATGCAATGCAGGGCCCTGCATCGCATTCTGAACTATACAAGAGGCTGAAGCAGATACATCTGGTGTCCTTCCAGTGCAGCCCTCATTCGACTCCTGAAGGCATCATCAACACCTTCAAACAGTGTGCTCGCTTTCAGGAAAGCAAGAACCTTGATGAATACATCTCAGTAGTTGTTCTTGACGAGATTGGACTGGCCGAAGATTCGCCGAAAATGCCACTGAAAACATTGCACCCATTGCTGGAAGAGGGCTGTGTTGATGATGAGCCACAACCTCATAACAGGGTCGGGTTCATTGGAATTTCCAATTGGGCACTGGACCCTGCCAAGATGAATCGTGGGATATTTGTGTCCCGTGGAGATCCAAACCAGAAGGAGCTCATCAAAAGTGCCAAAGGGATATGCTCATCTGAAAAAAAGGTTCTTGAAAAGATCAAACATCTCTTTGAGCCATTTGGAAAAGCATACATGACAGTATGCAAAGAAGGCAGAGGTTTCTTTGGTCTGCGGGATTTCTACAGTCTGATAAAGATGATATTTTCAATTACGAAAGTCACTAATGAGTGTCCAACTGCAGATCAAATCACGAAAGCAGTCCTGAGAAACTTCAGTGGAAAAGATGATGTGGATGTGAAGGGCATATTCAGCACAGAACTCAAAGAGGACTTTGCCAATGCCAGCATCAAAACCATTGAGTTGGTCGAGCAAAGCATCTCTCCAGAGTGCCAAGTGGACGAAAGTCGTTACCTTTTAATCCTCACACAAAACTATGCAGCTCTTCAGATCCTGCAACAGATCCTTTTCAGTCACCAAATCCACCCAGAGATCATATTTGGGTCTAGTTTCCAAAAAGATCAGGAGTACACGCAGATTTGTAGGAACATCAACCGTGTCAAGGTTTGCATGGAGACCGGACAGACAGTTGTGCTTCTGAACCTTCAGAATCTGTATGAAAGTCTGTATGATGCTCTCAACCAATACTATGTGACCCTCGGGGGTCAGAAGTATGTTGATCTTGGATTAGGAACACATCGTGTGAAATGCAGAGTTCACAAAAACTTCAGGCTCATTGTCATTGAAGAGAAAGAGGTGGTCTACAAGCAGTTTCCCATCCCACTGATCAACAGATTGGAAAAGCATTACCTTGACATCAATACTGTTCTCAGACATGAGCAGAAGGACATTGTCAGACAGCTACAGAAATGGGTGGAGGATTTTGTCTCCTTAAGTGGTCAACACTACACGAAAAAGCAATATGTTCCAAGTGATGTCTTCATCGGCTACCATTCAGACACATGCTCCTCTGTGGTCCTGCAAGCAACAGAGAATCAAAGTGTTGAAACAGACGCTCAGACCATTCTGAACAAAGCCAAGGACATTCTGCTCAACTGTGCCACTCCAGACTCGGTTGTTCGTTTGGAAAAATCCAGACTACCTGATGAAGAAAGAGAAGATTTCATGAAAAAATATGTTCAAGAGGAGATGCACAGTTCATTGGGAGACTACATCATCTACCACACACAGCTGTTGGAACAGTCTCACTTCTTCTTCACTGAGGTATTTAAAAAAAACCTTTCTATCTAATTTTACTAGTAAAATTCCATCCCGAAACACTGTAGCACTCTGAACAGCTTTTAGAACTATGCCTTGATTTCTGGGTACATTAACGTACTTTTCATTCTCAGTTTAACAGTCTGGTATAATGTCTATGCCATCTCTACCTACATTTAAACTTTTGCTAAGTTAGCTTTAGATTGGTTCCAGCTTTAAATAGCTTCATGTGAAGTGAAAGTTGCAGATAGATGTTATTTCAGGTTTTACAGTAGAGCGCAGTTCTTGTTTCATATTGGAAAAGGGGCTTGATATTGCAGTGTGCATTACAGTAATACTTGAGAAAACATCGTAACAGTAATGTATATATGGTTGGCCTTCTCTGTGTGAAGAAGCAACTGAAAAATCAATTACATCATTTTTGTTTTTGTTTTGCTTTCTTGAAGGTCACAACATTTTCCAGGCTACTGACGGCAGCAGACACTCAAGACCTGCAGAATGTGATAAAGCTTGAAGATATTAAGCTGCTATCGCTGCAACAGTTTGACACAGAGTACTCTTTCCTCAAGGAAATCAGGTAAACACTTAATTAAGACCATGTTACATCTGCTTACATTTCTGTCTAACTAAACAATGGCCTTTTCCCCACACCCTCTCCGCTTAGTTATAAAACAGACAATATTGTGCATTTTACTGAGTATGTTTGAATAAATATAAGGGCCTGCATCTTACTGTGAAGTGATCACTGGGTGTATTGTAATTCATGTGTTTGTATTAGGGAATTCCTTGGATCAACACCTGCAGACAAAGTGCTCATCATCCAATCAGACTATGATGAAGAGTCCCACGGGAGGAATATTCTCTCCTCAGCCAAGTGAGTCAGAAGAACATTGCATATTTCTTTTATAACCACATCTTTCATTAACATTGTTGCAAAGCTAACATTTTTCCACATTTTTCTTTTACTTATGCTTAATCGTGGATTTCACAGGTATTCGTGCATCAACGAAATGAACAAGTCGGTAACTACTGGCGACACAAAGACATTTGTGTACTTTATCACCAAACTTCCACGAATCGAGGGTGGGACCTCCTATGTTGGCTTTCAAGGCGGTTAGTTGTGCTGTTACACACACACACACACACATACACAACACACACACACACACACACACACAACACAAGTAGCATATTGGTCTTTTTAATGTCAGTGACTGCCACAATATGCTTTATTAGTAAAATAACAACAATAGTAAATGTTTATAGGATTCATTCATTTAGCACCTTTCATACACACATTAGGAGTGGAAAGTTACACATTGAGAGTGACAATTAAAAACAAATCAAAAGAAAAAGCAGACAATTTAAATACAAGGTAAAACTTACTGTACGTACCGTGTTTTCATTGAAATTACTTTTATTTATTTATTATTTATTAATTAAATTATTTAATTGTTTTTTTCAGGTCCTTGGAAGTCTGTCCACATTGATGCTCTCAGAAGATCAAAAGAGTTTGTGTCTGATGTTCATTCCCTGAAAAATCTGCGCATAAGTGAACTTTTCAAAGATCCACCTGAGGGTAATTCATCAAAATCCTGTATTTCTAAAGAATATAACATATTTTAAGTTAATTAATTAATTTGCCTATAACTATCTTTCTTTTCAAGTCATGGAGACAGAAGACCCCACCAGTGTGGCAGAAAATGATGATGACTCCAATGTAAGTGTATTTTACCATTCATGTTCATAAATCTGGATGACAATCCTGATTGCCAGGGAGGCGACATAACTAAAATAAAATTTAATAAATCAATTGTTAAGTACAAACTAATTGTATAAGGTTAACATTTGTCGACACTTTCAACATTTCAGATGCTGTTTTTTTGTTCTAAATGTATTTTTGTATATATTTGTAGGTCTTGGGAGGTTTGTCTGATATATCAGATGTGATGAGAAGCTGTGTGCAGAGTGCTGTGAGCATGCTCAGAGACGCAGCAGATGGTGGACAACTCAGCACCAAGAGAGTGGAGAACCTGCTCACACTTCTGGATGAAAGTCAGACACAAGGTCAGAACATGAGTCATTCTAGGCCATTGTTTCATATCAGGTCATTGTTATACATGTGTACCTAATGTGTATTGAAATTGCGTGTGACTTAACTTAATTTTGTTTTAAGGTCTGTTTGCAAACATTGTGAGGAAGCGTCTCCACTGGCTCTTAGAGGACTATGAGGCCAACATCCCCAATCCAAAGAGCTGGGTCCTGACAGAGGCATTCAACATCAACGCTCTCCAAGAGGGGGGAACATTCCTGTAGGTCTATCTTTACATCCAACCAGTCTACACATCACACACACATATATATATATATATGTATACACACACAGTATGTATAGATATATTCAGAAACAAAGCTTATCTATTATTTATTCTTCGCTTATTTAAATCTATTTGTGGTGTAAAATGCTAACTACTCTACTGCAACCGTCAGCTAATCAAGCTATTAAGCTGTTTATCACTGCACTGCCAATTTATTAATCATAATAATAATAATAATAATAATAATAATAATAATAATGCATTTTATTTGTAATGCACTTTACATTTTAAACAAAATGTTAATGTGCTACAATGCCAAGAGTGAGATAAAAACAACAACAACAACAATGAAAATATGGAATATAAACAATTCAGCTAATGACAATTAGATATTTATAGTTTAAAAATGATTCTGTCAACATTTTTAACATTTTAACATATATGCAAATTTGAGGTTGATTTTAAGAAAATCATGTGAATATTTCTCACAGACACACACTGTGGAGGAAAATCCAAGCAGTTGTCACTCCACTTCTTGCCAACTTGGTCTCAGTCATTGACAGAGACTGCAACATGGACCTTCTGCTGAATGAGTGCGATGAAATCAGAAATCTATGGCTGGAGATATTTGGGAGCAGAGACATGCTCCATGTACCATATGTGAAGGACAAGTAAGTGACTTTGGTTGTATGATCATGCTATCCATTCAGCACACTTGCTCTTATTGAGATAAATTTACATATTTGCTCTTCTAAAAATAATTGACAATATACCACAATCATAGTAGTCTTGTTATTTAACATTTACTAACTATAGTTTTATGAAAAAGTATTGTGACTTCCATCCTCTCCTACAGCTCCAGTGTCTTAATGGTACAGAGCCATATCATCGGTGGCTATACCATGCGCTGCTGCTTACCGTTCAGTTGGTGGATCAAAGACTTCCTTGATGGGCTCATGATGCAAACATCCAGACATGAAAGTAAATGTCATACTTTATAACTAACATATTCTGTCATTAGGGCCACGGGGCAATCGCACCGAGCACTACTGTTATACTGTGGATTTCTTCTTCTTCCTCTTCCGGACGCAATTTCGTCCCACTACTAGTCCTGCAACTTGAAGAGTTGCAGGACAAATTATATATCAAAACCTGCGGTTTGATCGGGATCGGTGTGCTATTACTTTTCTCGTGAAAACTGCCCAAAATTTTGCATTGAAATGAATGGGACGGCCAAAAAAAAAAGAGCGAAAAAGAACAATAATTGCTGATTTTTAAACGTCTACTCCTCCGGCATAATTTCACCTAGAGACTCCATTTAAAACTTTAAACAGTAGACACAAGTCTTGTGTATCGGTGTATTAATCCACGGAAAATGAGTCTTCTCCCTCACAATCCTCTGGTAAAGCTGTCAGAGTTATAGTTTGGGCGTAGGACGCACAGATGATCCACCAACACGCACAAACAGCCTCATTGACTCCCATATTAAAAACGCAGGGAGATTTCTAAAAAAGGGAGATGTAACAGTTTTATAGATCGCTTGATCGCTCTAAAAAAACATATGTAGACGTTCAGGAAGAACTCAGGACGCTCAAAGTGAAGTCGGATCAATGATAGGTATTATGGTTTGGACAAAAATGCTTTCTGTTCGAGGCCAGAAATTCCAGCCTCTCTGCCTCTGCTGTCACTGTCTAGGAACAGGTGTCAGTTAATTCTATTGATTGCTTTGATCTTTGATGTGATTACAGTTACAGATACACACACACACATGTGCATAAGCCCTCCACACTCCTGCACACTCCTCCAGATACACATGCTTCAAACACACACACACACACACACACACACACACACACACACACACATATGTTGAGGTTAAAGGTCATAGGTTGAAATACTTGTAAATGAATGCTTGTTGTAGGTGTGCTCCTTGTATATTATATAGTATCATAACATTACTAGTATTAATTGTTTGAAATCTGAAGAATCTCATCATAGTGTACACACACCGGCAGTAGCCCCCGTGGCCCTTTCGGATTTTACCCAGAGGACATTTTCTGGTTTAATTGTGCTGTACTAATAAGTACTAGCTTTGTAACTGAAAGATTGAACACTGACTTACCAGTTGCATTCTCCACTTTCTTTGCAGCCCATTCACCTGGTCATTTGCAAAAGTTGTTCTCAAACACTCCACTTGGCAGTTACATGGCTAAAAATGTGAATGAAAAAATGAAGAAAGAATTCTTCGAAAGGTACTTGCAGGATTTTGTTTCCATGACAATGAAAGTGGCATCGGAAGAAGAATTGCAGGTGAGGGTTAAAACTAACTCATAAAACTTTTAAATGCTTCAGTCAAACCTCCCTCAGTGTGGTTCCTTGTTCCTCCGACTGTAGTTAAAACCAAATACTGTATTGTTGATCTACTCGTGTTTTTACTCCTCAGCTCTTGTGTCAGTCCCTGGCCAGCTGCGTTGAGGAAATACAGAGACGAAAAAGAGTTGAAGAAGAGCTTTCTCTTCCTCACATCCACATCGCCTACCACTTCTACCAAAGCCGTCTCCAGAACCTCTCACGGATGATATCTCTGCAGCCTGAGGTTGTCACTCTACTGCAAAGGAACAAGGACATTAGAAAATGTCCAGAGATGGTAAAAACATTTTCTGAGACTTTGAAAAATGATGTTATGATGATGCAAATAATTTATGTTGTCATTGAATATTTTCAAGAAACATTCAAACATACCTAAACAAGGTAAATCATCCCATAATCATAAGTGTTCTCATCAAGGTGCTTAGTGGTTAGAAATGATATGATGTTCTGCAGGGTACAGAATACTAAAATATTAGTACAGTACGGAAAGTAAATCTGCTTCCAAAATCAATCAAAATTTGAATTGCAAGAATGCCTTAAAACCGTATAAATTAAAATTATTCCAGACCAGAAAAGACCTTTCACTTTTTATCATGAAGACCCAATATTAACTGAAAGGCATTTATTTGGATATTTTTTTCAATTTTATTTTGTGTTGTTTCATCAAAATGTTAAAATCTAAATAAAAACACAATGAAATAAAGAACTATTTTCCTGTCTTGTAGGTTTTGGATGTGTATGCAGCCATGGCATGTGTTGAACGACTAGAGCCTGCTCATTTAGACACTGATGCTCAGAGCCAGAACTGGCTGAAGCAGGTGAAGAGGTTGCAAGCTTCTTTGGAGATGATTTGTTCTCCACATAACCAACAATATGGAGAGCGATGTAAGGAAAGACTCCGTGATGTCAGGTAATGTTCTGATGCAATGGTGTGAAATACCAAATGGCATGTGTCTGCATGGATTTAGTCTGGATGCTCTCGTTCCCCCACATTATAATAAAATACTGTATTAAACCTGTTAAGCTCCATGGAAATCCAGTATTGGGGCTGTTCCACATTGCACAGGCAAGATATTTAATGGGTGAATGTTTGTGTTTACCATCTCTGATTACCAATTACCTGGGAAAACCCTGCACTGATTTAAAAATACGGCCTTGGAGAATGGTGAATATATTTCTACAACACACTAACTGATTGTGGTCTGTTATATCTGATAGTAACGGCTGGAAGCGCATCTACATCCTCTCATTGTTTGTGGAACACATGCTGCTGGGTTTTCATCATGATGACAATCAGCTCAGAGTTCTGGTCCTGGAGAACATTAAAGCCTTAAGCAAGGTGAATATATTCTTCAAATAAAGACACAAGCAGTATGAGCTACACCAAATGTGACAGACATTGTGTTTTTAACCCATCAACCTACATCTTCATGCTTGTGTCACCACATTACTGTTTACATCTTACATGATGATCAGCCAACAAAAAGAAGTGAGAAATCGGTCAAAATCACCCTAATGGCTTTTGTTTTGATTAAATACAACATTTTTCACTGATTTCTAAGGTTCTGGAGAGAAACTCTGATGTAAAATCAGTGGTGGCTTTTCAAGCTGTGATTAAAGTACTGAAGAGCTGTAAGCAGGGCGCTAGTGATCAGCTGTTCCGGTAAGAGCTTGTTACTTTCACACTTCACTTATTTTAATGGCCACGAGTGAAGACAGTTCTCCTGCTGCCCTTCAGTGAATCTGATTGTTGGTTTCATTTTGATAAAGGTTTGGACTCCAGTGTAGGGTGTGCATGCGGGAGCCTCAGGAACCTGTTGGGCTGCCGTGCCATCACATCTACTGCTCAACATGCATCACAGCGAGCCTCGATGCAGGAGCCACTTCCTGTCCCACCTGCAGGGAGCCGTTACCAGACGGCTTCCAGCCACATGTCTCTGAAGATATCAGGTGAGATATTTAAATATGGTCACTTCCATTTAACACCTATAACAATCTGCAGAGCTTCAAGGGTTTGACTGGTAATATGATGTGAACTGTTATGAACTTGATGTTTGGCCTTTGCTCTCTCCACCACTGAGCCTCTTCTTCACTGATCAATGCTGAGCTGTCTTTAGTGAGCTGTCTGCCATGTAACAGTATGTGTGAGCAGTGTGGTAGATATGGCTCAGTGACTTTCTGTTGTGCATGCACCTATCCTGTTGTCGTAGGATATCATACACTTGTTACCTATGTGGTGAATTGGATGTTACTGTGAAACACAGTATCATTTAGAAGACTGACAGAGTTTAATATTAAGGGAATCTGTTGGCTAAGTTTAGCCATATTTGGAGATTTTCTAATTTTAATTCAATTTTAATTTGTTTCTGTGACTGCAGGATTTCTATCAAGAAAAATGCAGAATTCCGGCGGCGGTGCAATGGTTTCTTTATTGATGTGCTCTCCACTGTGTGCTTCAAGGACAACACACCACCAGAGAAACACGTCATCACCCACCTGCTGTCCTACCTGAGGGTTGAGACAGGTACCACCTACTGCAGAGCTGAGATAAACATCAGACTAAAGATTCTGTCATATAGATCCTCCTCTTTGTTCTTTTCACCTTCTTTTCTTTTTTCTAAATTCACTTTTTATTGAGGAGCATTTTATAGAGAAGAGGAACAGTTGGGGTGGGGGTTCCTATATCACACAGCTTCTTTTCTAATAAACCTGGATTTTACATTGTGTGGGAAAGGTTTGACCATTTTAAACATAAATTCCTATTATTGGGGATCTTTAATTCAGAGTTTTTATTTTTTAAAGCAATTAAATAATGTTTTTCCCTTTTCTTTCATATGGCCCCACTAATATTGATTCTAAATCGTCTTTCAATCCAGAACATAAAGAGATTTACACCAAAGATCTGTCACCTTTTGACGAGTCTCCAGATAAAAACCCAGTGGTGCGATCTGTGATCCTGAAGCTGCTTCTGAAGTTCAGGTAAGCACCAAAAGTGAAGAATGTTAAATTCAATATCTGAATGTAAATGATCATGATCTGTCTCGCAGGTTTAAATGGCAGCTCTGCATTATGTTTAATCACATTAATCTTCACCTTCAGTGTTTTTCTGCATTGTATCAAATGAATGATGAACTTCACTGTGTTTCAGCTTTGCTGAAGTCCAGGAATATCTGCAGCTGCATTTATCATCTGTTGAAGAATGCCAGTTTGTGGATGAGGGAGATAAAGCAGAGCTTTATGCCTTATACATCAACTGCTTGGAGGTAAACATATTTAAACAAATAAATGAATGTATTGTTTATATTAAGTTTAATAGTGTTAAATGAACGAGTAAAAGATCGAAAGAATATTTCACCAAAGATTGTATTATTATAATATCATAGATTTCTACATGTCTACTATCTATCATCTCCCAAAACTAAATTATTTCTCTGGCAAGATATTTAACATCCCACTTATTACTATTTGGTCTTCAAACTTTTTACAGGGAATTTGTGTGCCAGAAAACAGACTTTAAAAAACCCACATACACACAAAAAAAACGCCTTTGAGTGCAAACAAGGTGTTTTTATTTAAAACAGCAGAGATCAGCCATTATCTTCAACCACGGACAGAGTTTACAGGATTGTTGTACAGGGGTTGTTTAAATGTTATATTATATATATAATATATTATGTAATATTGTATTGTTTTATAGCTTGTTCTTCTCATGGGGTTGCAGCACTAGATGGAAGAAAGTCCAATTTAGGATTTACTTGATGTGAAAAAGTATACAATATTAAACTATATATAATTTGATATCAGCTGTGAAAGTGAAAAGCTCTCCTTTGTCAGGGGGGCAGAAGGCCAGATTTGGCCCAAGGGTTCCTCCTTCCCTACTGCACCACAGGATCTGAATGGGAACAAAGGGTTCTGGAGGGTTCTGGAGGGTTCTGAAGGGTTCTGAAGGCTTCTGAAGAGTTCTGAGGGGTTCTGAAGGGTTCTGAGGGGTTCTGAAGGATTCTGAAGGGTTCTGGAGGGTTCTGAGGGGTTCTTGAGGGTTCTGAAGGGTTCTGAAGGGTTCTGAGGTGTTCTGGAGGGTTCTGGAGGGTTCTGAAGGGTTCTGAAGGGTTTTGTTGCTTCAGTTTTTGGCTCACTTTAACAATCTTTCTTTTCAGGACTCCATGTGGGAGAAAATACCTCAGGAAGGCAACAAGGCCAAAGAGCTGAAGACATTTTACGATGATGAAACACGATTTCTGGATGAAGTGAGTTCAGTTCCAGCAGCAGTGTCTATTCAACATCTGCAGCACATTGCACGGCTGCGTCTGTGCCTCAGCATGGCCGCCCAGCTCGTCAGTGACAGGCTGTCTGGTAAGAGATCACCTTGTTACTGCTGACAGTTTGTTTAGCAATAATAATAAAAAAGACCTATTGGACTGTGTTGCTGTTGCAGAAAACAATGTCCCAGAGGGAGCTGAGGACTTCTTAAACAAAGTGATGAAGTTCTGTGAGGACAGTGGGAATGACTGGTACCGTGTTTACCTGATCCGTAAGCTCAGTGAGTGGCAGGGAGTGGAGTCTGTCCAGACGCTGGTCAAACAGACAAACTTCAGCTGGCTTTTCCCTGCAGAGATCCAGCAACAGGTACATCCATACTCATAGTTTACTAAAAACTAAATAAATATATATATATATGTATATGTATATATATATATATATATATATATATATATATATATATATATATATATATATATATATATATATATATATATATATATATATATATATATATATATATATATATATATATATACATATATATATGTATATATATATATATATATATATATACATATATATATGTATATATATATATATATATATATATATATATATATACATACATATATATATATATATATATATATATATATATATATATATATATATATACATACATATATATATATATATATATATATATATATATATATATATATATATATATATATATATACATATATATATGTATATATATATATATATATATATATATATATATATATATATATATATATACATATATATATGTATATATATATATATATATATATATATATATATATATATATATATGTATATATGTATATATATATGTATATATATATATATATATGTATATATGTATATATGTATATATGTATATATATATATATATATATATATATATATATATATATATATATATATATATATATATATATGTATATATGTATATATGTATATATGTATATATGTATATATATATATATATATATATATATATACATATATATATGTGTGTGTGGTGTGAGCAGAATGCAGATGGAGGCCAGATGGACCAGTTTCTGGTGTATGGAGAGGAGTACAAGGCGGTCAGAGATGCAGTTGCTAAGGCGGTCGTGGACGGAGCTGTAGAGCAGATTGAAGAAGTTTGCGAGGTATTCCAATTTAATTGACCAAAATCTTCAGTAATGTTCCTTACACTCTCTTTCATTTCTTCCACAGTGAGGCTTTATAACAGCTGCTCACTAATTAATTACTTTTTTTCCCCCATTGATTTAGAAATGCACCGCAACACCAAGGAACCGTACAATGTTCATCCTCTTGGCACTTTTCAGAGAAGTTACGACTCTGTACAGATCTGCAAATACAGCTCTCCATCCTACCCCTGAGGTACACAGACTGATCAAATATACCTTTGTAGAAACTGAATAATATACGAGGTTGTATTTGCTACTTACAGCATGGTAATGCTTTGGACTGTAAACTGTATGATGAATTAAAAAAGTTTTAGAATTGATTGACCTTGGTGGGAAGTGCATGATGCTAACAAATCCCTCCAGTTTTCTACAGGATGAACATATTCTGGAGGTAATCTGTCCAGAAGTCTTGTTGAGTGTGTCCTCTGGAAACACTTTCAGGCAGCATTGCTTCTAGCTTGGCACAGAATATTTTTGTTGTTCAAAGTGTTGAAACTGGTGAATGATTGGGCCTCGTGGCTGCCAAAGGGTCTTAGACCTGTCAGTATGGGGGAAGTGGAGGAAAGTGAGATCAGGGTGAATAACTTCAGCAGCCTTACCTGCACATTAGAGGAATTTGTAATTTCATCCATTCCATTTCATTATTTTATATTTGACGTTTAAAGTCCAGAGCCACAACAGTTTTCACGAGCTAAGGTGTTTATTGTTTTTCTTATTGCCGCTGTCTTCTTATGTCTTCACTGTAGCGATGCCAAGCGTTCGGGGAGCTCATCCAGGGCTCCAGATATCTCCCTCAAAGAGAAGTGAGGGACTTTGCCTCAGCCTTGGTTCTCAACAGGTTGGGAGGCCTGGCCATGAAGCCTGACCATACTACTGTGGACAACACTGTTATCGAGCTGACTGTCCATCTGACAGCTGTGCTGCTGACGGGGACTCACCTCCTGCTGATGCCACTCAAGAATCTCGGTCTGTTTCCTGAAAATATGCAGGTAAACATGTCGTATCTGCTGCAAGCCCCGTCCTCCATCCTCAAACACAGATCCCTGTATAGGAGCAGTTGTAACAGAAACCTCTTTAAATTACTCATAGCTTATAACCAACGATTATTTTTCATGCAAACTTTTACATTTTATTGTATCTAACAGGCAGCCTTTATACCCACAATGCCTGATGACATGTTAGCTGTTGCCCAGGCAACCATACAACAAGACTATGGGCAGCTCACCTGGTATGGTAAGTATGATTCATTTATCTATAAACTACCATTTCATTTAGGAACAGAATGTCCTTGAAACATCTGTTTTGCTCTGTGTTTTCATCATCCAATGCTAAAGGACTCGCATGAACCCAGTTCTTAGTACAGTTTATCTTCTGTCTCAGTAGTTTTTTAATTGGTTAATTTTTTTCACAGTGTGTCCAAATAATCATCCATGCTTTGTTGATGAGGTAAGCTATTTATATGCATCTACATCATTCATTAATTTACCTTCATTTGTTTGTACAGTGATTACAGACAAAGTGAAAATGATCTGCTCTGTTCCTCTGCAGTGCGGCCTGCCCATGGAGATCCTCGAATGTTGGGAGTGCGGCGAAAAGGTTGGAGGGGAAAATCACCGCGCCACAGAGGGATTCAAACCAATTCAGCTGCAGCAGTGAGTCTCATTAAATAAGATTATTGGGTGGGACAAAACACCTGGAGGCATCAATCAAAACTATTGACTATAGATATTTTGTGGGCGGAAAAAAGGAAGTATTACTTAAAGTGCTGGCAAAGTACACGCAAATTTAAAAAGTTCAGTATTTTTATGTTTATGGTGTTTCAGTGGAAAAGTCTGTCTCAATCTGGCAAATATATATAATATAACAATATCCAAAGCGCTTTACACTACAGACTGACTCATTCACCCGTTCACACACACATTCATACTGGTGGCAGAGGCTACAACGGTGCCACCTGCCACCACTGGGAATTCATTCATTCACTGATGAACGCAGCACCGTCCACCCTTTTCCATTAGAGAACCGTGGCCGCAGACTCTCATTTATATCGAACAAAATCAAATTATTATAATTAATTTAAGACCAGCAACACTAGGATGATAATTTGCAACATCCTTGTTTAACCAATTTTATATATAGTTGTAAAAACAAATGTCATGTACAGCTACATTTAAGCAACTACTTCTGAGCGCTACCTGGACTAACGGCTGTCCTCTGTTGCTCTAGGGATAGCACCAGGCCTGGCCACATTCTAGGAGACCCTGAGCGCAGAAACAACCCGGACGCTCTGGACACCAAAAACATGTCTCTGAGTCCGTTCATCCTGGTCAGACTAGTGACACACCTGGCTCTGATGTCTGGAGCCTCAGAGAAGTCTCAGGTGAGCACATGAAGAGTTACTCTCTGAACTCTCGCTGACTTTGTTGGATTGAAAGTACGAACATTATCTCAGTGTTGTGTCTAGCTGAGATGTCAAATAGATCTGATAACAATCTCTGCAGAGTAGATATAACAAACTGTTCTTTTGAAACAGACTATAACATTATTTCTTTTAGTTTGTCCAGCACATCATCCAGCCACCTGTGGAGGATGTGGGTTTGTTTCTCAAATTTCACATCATAAAGGATCTGGATCAGCTGGGAGAGGCACTGGGACGAGGAGCTGACGACACGATTACCACTGTCCATTCGGTGCTCAGGTCCCTGCAAGGGCTCGTCCCAGCTAGTCCCTGTAAGCTAGTCCCTGTAAGCTAGTCCCTGTAAGCTAGTCCCTGTAAGCTAGTCCCTGTAAGCTAGTCCCTGTAAGCTAGTCCCTGTAAGCTAGTCCCTGTAAGCTAGTCCCTGTAAGCTAGTCCCTGTAAGCTAGTCCCTGTAAACTAGTCACTGTAAACTAGTCACTGTAAGATAGTCCCTGTAAGCTAGTCCCTGTAAGCTAGTCACAGTAAGCTAGTCACAGTAAGCTAGTCACAGTAAGATAGTCCCTGTAAGCTAGTCCCTGTAAACTAGTCCCTGTAAACTAGTCCCAGTAAGCTAGTCCCTGTCACTCATTGGTTGGAATAACTGTTGGTTGGAGCTGCACATTACCACGTGTAATATTTTTTAAATCAAGAAAGATAGGTCCACCCTCACTAATTAAGACTAGAGAGAATGTATTTGACCAAATAAAATGTTCACAATCGGTCACTGATAAGAACAAACAATCCTTAAGGTAAACAAGGTCGTATGATCGGTTAAGGCACATGTTGTTTTATTCTGATCCTTTCCAAGCTCAATAAACCTTATCTATGAAGCTAGAGTGCTGTTTGCACAGAAAGTCTAGCATATATTATTATTATTAATAATAATAATAATAATAATAATAATAATAATATTGGAGCTTCCTTTTTATCATTTATTATTGCTTGTTCAGTAAATCAAGGATTTTTGTCAGTCCTCTGTCAATATTTACATATTTTGTTAAGTGAGTCATGGAGGACACAGAATGATAGAAACTCTGTCCTTAATGAAGAGATAAACACACCATCTACACATGTTGCAATCCTTTTGAGCTTTGAATTTTCTGAATTTGTAAGGAAAGATCTGAACATTTCTAAATGATTATTTTTACATATTTTTCAGTGGTAGAGAACTGCACATGCTGTATTTTATAATATACCTTCTGTTTGACTTTGACCAGCTGGTATCGATCCCCTCCTAACAACCAAAGCCTCCAGAAACACCTGGGAGACCACAGTGGCTGCAGATATCATCACACCTCAGCTGAAGGTAAAGCCTTTTACCTTTTGACTTTGTTTTTTTTCCTACGAGTGATCATCAATGTCAATAAGACAATACTATTATTAAAATGGTTTTAAATAATGATATAAATATTATGGTTTTCTCCAGAACAATTCCAATATTTTTCATTTCTAAATGGTAAATTGAGTGCACTTATGTAGCACTTTTATCCAAATCGCTTTACATCACACACACGCCCATTCACCCGTTCACACACACATTCATACTGGTGGCAGAGCTGCCACCTGCCACCATTGGGAATTCATTCTCACACCGATGAACGCAGCATCGGGAGCAGTCTGGGGTTCAGTGTCTTGCTCAAGGACACTTCAACATGTAGCTGCCATGGTCGGGGTTAGAACCACCAACCCTCCGATCAGTAGGCGACCGCTCTACCAACTGAGCCCCAGTCGCCCTTATTTCTGCAATAATTCTTTGACTGCTACCAATATCTTGTGTCTAGGATCTTGATCAGACGCTGCAAGAAGCGAAAGGCAGCATCAGGACCGACTCCCGTGTTTCCTCCAACTTCATCATGAGGACCACGTTTGGAGATGATTGCAGCTTCCTGGCGTCGCTGCCTCAGGACTCGCAGCTGCACAGCTCGGCCGTGTGGAGCTGCCGGGAGAGGCTCTCACTGCGCAGCCTCGTTCACATGGTGGAGCAGCACGGCCAGAAGGAGGAGCTGCCTCTTCTCTGGAGGTTCCTGCAGAAGGTAAATGTAAAACGTTGTTATTAAACGGCTTCAAATCCATTTCTCCATCTAACAGGTTGGTCCAGATTCAGTCTAATCACCTGCCAGACTTATCAAATGTGCTTCATATAACATTTCCAAAGGATGATTTGTATATTTTTCACCTCCTGACCTTTGATCAAGGATCACCAGCTGTTCAGAAGTTTTAGGAGTTTCCACTTCTAAGCAACATTGAAATTTAATTGGTGGATTAATTTTGGTAACTGTGCATATTTAGTGGATAAATTCTTTGCATTTAGGACATTTGGGGCATTTCTTTTATGCAACCTTTAGACCAAATGTCAGCCATGTTGACAAGATAGCTTAAAATCTCTAAATAATCACTTAATACCCCGTTCACCTCCAAGAGGAAAAAAATATACATATGTAGCCCCATTGCTCTTCCAAAGCACTGTTGAGAAGTAATCAACAATACTTTTATATTTATTTTATCATATGTGTGATGGTAATGGGTGAGTCAAGAAAAAGTCCCAGAAATTAGAATTAAAACGTCTCTTAACTTTTAGTAAAAGAAAAATAAATACTTTTCCATCTCCACAGCTAGTCATTAGTTTTGATATAAATATGCCAGGGTTCCATTATGGTAATTTATCTTAATGACTTTCTACATGCAGCATATGTTGTGGAGCATGCTGATCAGATGTTTAATTAGTTTTTGTTGTTTTTCAGGAGAGAGAATTTCAGCAGATTAAGTTCCTTCCAGACATCTTAATCCTGCAGAAACGCTTGGTTAGAAGATTCCAGAATGCGTCTGACCAGATAGTGGGCTCCATCGCAGAGTTCATTGAGAAACAAACAGGTACAGCAACAGTAACGAGACAAAAACCCTTTTTCTTCTTTAAATGTTGACATTTAATTGACTTGACTGACTCTTAATTGATTGAAGTGGAGACACAAAACAACATGTTTGACATCTTACACGTGCATTTTTTTCTCCTCATCCTATTGTCATACAAACTGGGTAAATATTTTCATCATTTCTTGTTTCAGGAATGAGGACATGGTTTGAGAAACACATTGATATCTTTCTGAAAACGTGGAATCTGCTCAGAGTGTCAGTAACCAGCAGTAAGTAACAATCATTTCATCTACATCGTCCCTTGTCCTCTCCTTTATTGGGTTTGTCTTTGTCTCTGTGCTGGATAACACTTTGGCTCAACTCTGTTGTGTTAAAATTCATATAAATACAGTTGAGCTTAGTTTTTAATTAACTTTGTAACCAGAGCAAAGCCATTCTGCAGGTATTTGACATTTACACTCTCTACTACAATTGGAGTATATCTACTGTAACCTTATTATTAGAGCTCCAATCATTTAAATTCCTATTTTCAAATGAACAGAATAACTAGTTAACACTCAGATTTGTGATTCTGCCCACACACTACAAACAATAAATAAATAAATAATAGAAATATCACACTGAATACTTAATAATGTATGTGTCCATTCCAACTTACAGGTGAGTTGAAGATCCCAGATGAGTTTTGCAGTGAGGACCTGAACCAGGACAGCGAGCTGCAGTACCTGTTGCCGCGGCGACAGGGTCCAGGCCTGTGTGCCACGGGGCTGCTCAGCCACTTGGTGGCGCTACACAATGAGCTAGTGAACGCTGTGGACAGACACACCGGAGAGGACAGCAGGTACAAACACGTTTAAACAAACAAAGACCTAAATGTGTTTCAGGTTCATGATGCACTGCTTCTCTCTGCCATTGGACCTTAAAGGACATATTTAAATATATATATATATATTTAAAAAGCTGCAGTGAACAAGCTAAAAACACTTGAATGATCCTCACTTTCGTCATTGTTAAACTCAAAATGTATAAATATATTGCAGTTTATTGATAGATATATTACTGCTGTGTTACAGACATCTGGAACAACTATAAAACAAAATAAAAGTGGATTAAAGCTTTTTTTGGTTTGGAGGATTAAAAAGTGAATCTATTGTTTGTGATGTCTGCAGCAGTTACAAGGTGAGTGTGTCAGAAGTCACGGAGCAGCATGTGATCCGCTACGAGCTGGAGAAGGACCTGCTTCCTCTGGTTCTGTCCAACTGCCAGTACAGCCTGGAGCACGGCCACGAGACCATGTCCCAGTACGACCTGCCCCGGATCCAGCACCAGATCCTCACGCGCTTCCTGCAGGGGAAACCTCTCATCAGCCGCACGGTGAGTCCACACAGGAAACACACACACATATACAGACATCACAGTCTGGACTCTGTCCTGGGCTGGACTGGGATCAGGACTAGATCCTTAGATTCAGGACTAGATCCTTAGATCCAGGACTAGATCCAGTCTTCATCGTGTCTTGTGCTCCACCTTAGATTCAGGACTAGATTCAGGACTAGATCCAGGACTAGATCCAGTCTTCATGGAGCCTTGTGCTCCACAGAGACATGGAGATACTTATTATGTCTTTTTGTTGACTTTGTTTGTTCTGGGCTGTAATATTAGTTTGTTCTCATTACTAAGAAAACATTGTAAGACATTTTCAGCAAATAATTTGTAGCACTGTAGTTGACCATTTTTATTCTTCCATTATTTTAATAGGTTTTGTAAAATACAGCCCTCGGGCCGCTAATTTCTTCAGTAATTAGTTTTTATGGACTCTGTCACCCAGCAGGGTAATTCTTGGTTCGGATGGTTATTTACTGACAGTTTGTCAGTATTGTATCTGCTCTGTGTTGCCCTACTTACAACTCTGATTCCCAAAAAATGGTGATGCTGTAAAAATTTGATAAAATGGTGTTTGTTGTGCTGTCTTACTGGTAGAGCTAAGCTAAAATAAGCTAAGCTAAGCTAAGCTAAGCTAAGCTAACTCAGGCTGAGTGCTGATTGTCGAGTCCACTCTCTATCACGATCAAAATAAAGAATGAAAAGGCCAAAAATATATTTTTGTAAATATACTTGATGTATTGTGGGTTTTTGTTTACGTTTTACACGGCGTCCTAACTTTTTTGGAGTCTGGTTGTATTTTACATTATAATTTCCCTATTTCACTAAACTGACTTTATTGAATGCTTTATTTCAGGGAATGCCCACTCTGGTCAACACACAAGAGAGAGACTTTGAAACCACCTTCAAAGCTGTTGAAGGAAAAGTGCCTCAGGTAAACTTTTACATTATATAATTAAATTTAGTAAACGGCTAAATAACTGACTTTGACCTAAATGATATGCATCATTTGATTACATTACACTTTCATTTACTTTCAGTTTTATCTCTGGCATTTCACAGATAAAACCCAGTAGATTAGAGTTTCATTCATACTGTTTCTGTCCTCCAGGTCCTTCTGTCGTCTCTGACGCGGAACGCCGTGTCCAGAGAGCTGGACGCCTACAGCGAGGTGTGTGAGGCGCTGCGGCTGGTGGAGCTGCTGCTGGGCTTCCTCTCCATGACTGGAGGAGATCCCAGCATGTCCCTGGTCACTTACCTGCAGGACATCCTGAAGATGGCTGACCACATAGATCACCACATACTGCAGGTCAATGCATATTAAACTAGTGAGAATATAAGAACAGGGTTGAAATCCTTAAATGCCTGAATTTAAATGTTGTATTTTCAAGGATTTTGGATAAAGTGCTTGTAAATGCTTCCTGTATTTCTCTTCAATCTGACTCTATCCATCTATAGACATCTATAGATCTATACATCTATAGATAATAATCACATGTTCAATGTAAAAATAATGTGTATCTATCTGAAATGAAGAGCGTTCCTCCTGAAAGTGTAACACCATCTCTGTTCAGTGAAATCTCCCCTTTTAGTATGTAAGAACTCATCTAAAACAGGTGTCAGATACTGGAAAAGCTTTGAAATTTACCTTGAAAAGTCCTTGTAAAATGCTTGATTTTGACCACTGCTAAAGTGTACCAACCCTGTAATAATGACCCTTAATTAAATTACATCAAAATAATAAAGCTCCCCAAAAATAAATATCATCTTAATTATATTCTCAAAATCCAAAGAAGACCTCCAGATGTAGACTCTTGACTCTGACTTGTTGTTTCTTCAGGCTTTGGGCCGCTGCAGCCTCAGACACTGTGTTTCTCTGTGGCAGCTCCTCTCCTCTCTCAAGTCTGAAAACATGCTGCAGCTCAAGAGGGTGAGTCTGATTAAATATAAAATAAGAGCACTGAATACAAAAATCACTAAAACAAAACCCTGGACATTAGAAACATGCACAATACTTAAATTGATTCATGTTTTTATTTCATTGCTTATCTAAAAGAAAACATGTTACTATAAATAAATATCCGCTGTAATTGAACATTCTCCATCCTGTGTCTGTGAAGGAGCCCTTCTCAGAGTTTCCAGCTGAGTTCCTGCAGCCGCTGACAGAAGACAACCAGCTGGAGCTGAAAGGCTTCGTGTCCAGAGGAAACGTGGACCAGTGGCTGCTGGAGATGCACGAGTTCCTCCTGGTGAACCTGGGCCGCCTCAGGGCCTCGGACCACTACAGACCGTCCTGGAGGTAAAAAACCTGCTGACAGATCTCTGATCATACAGTCCAACAGGCCAAACAGGCTGTGGATTATTCCCTAACCTCACTGTCACTACAAACACTTTATTATTAACATATGGCCACAGTTACTTTTAGCATTATTTTTATAAAAGGCAATAATATGAAATCCATGTTTTACTGTTTGGTTCAGAGAAAGGGGGAAAGTTAAAGTAATGACATACAGAAGGACTCCCAAAGCTAATTCTATATTTAGGCAAAAATAATTTATGAATAACAAAAAAAATACTATCCAGGGTAGGTTAACTTTTTATCATTAAAGCCAGTTTAGATGTGATTCATATTTAGTAAAAGGGAAAGATTAATTTGCACCATATGGCAACTATATGTGAATATGGAAGTAACTGACTGGTTTAAAACTTTCTTTTTTCTTTACCTTTCATAATGTCATACACTTTGTAACGATACAGGATTATCTTGATTAAAAATGACACCACTGGACATGAGAGGGAATTGAGATATTCATTTTTATACATTTTTATTCTAAAAGATATTTAAGTGAACTCCTGCTTCTGCATGGAAAACCAGGTAGAATTTGGTCATAATGGAGAATATATATTGTATTAAAAACATGTAGATGAGCACTTGATAAGATGAATAATAATGATATTAATCAATAAAAGTTAAAGGGAAAGTTAATAATTTAATTAAATATTTCCCGTACTTCTAAAAATGTATTAACTTTTATTATTTGTGGGCTGTTGATGGAGATCGAATGCTAAATGTTTCCAGTTCTGCTCTGTAACTGAAAGCAACATTCTGTGTTCTGTCAGTGTGAAAGCGACGGTGTGCGGCTACATGGACCGTAAAGAGCTGGAGGTTCCTCTCTACGTGGAGGAGAACTTCCCTGGAGATCTGCTGCTGTCTCAGATTGTAGAAGCCTGGAAATGTGCCGTCAGAGCCAAACACGACTGGATGATGGAGGGATGAGAGACGCTTCAAAGAGTTCAGCACATCATTTATTTCTCTTTGTCTTTCATTTGTTTCTGTGTTTATTATGTATGAAAGATGATTTAAAAACGATGAAGACTATCAAACAGATTGAAGCTGATTAACAGTGAATATACAGTCATTTACTGCCTTTTATCAATATATATCTATATATATCTATAATCAATATATCAGAAATCATTTGATCAATCACATTCGGAGCCTCATATGAAGAAAATGTCTGGATCTGCTCAGGAAATACTCTGCAACTGTTTCATAATTACTCTTTGTGAGCTATAATGTGTTTTATTATTATTATTTTACCATTTACTCATTTATTTTCCTATCATACTCTACTTTGTTAACCCTACCGTAAGGGTTATTGATCTGCATGCTTGTGCAGTAAACTAATATGGAAAAACATGATTTTATTATTTTTCTTTTTACTAGTATTATTCCTTTATTACGATTTTTTTTATTATTTACTATCTTACAAGTTAAAGTACATTTAGCTGATAATTTGCGTGGAATTGATTCAAGAGTATTTGTTCTATATCTTTTCTTTTTTGGGATTATACTCCAGAAAACCATGATCACAGTTTGTGACATCATCCATGAGTCATAATAGAAATGTTTTTCCTGAAACCAAATTAGTTCCATTTTTTTGTTTTTATTGTTTTTTTCTGGGTTTATTTTGTATGAAAGATGAAGAAATTGCGTCATGGCTCTCTTAAATATTATGTAGAATATCTGATATATATATATATATATATATATATATATATGTGTGTGTAATATATCTGCTCAGGAAAATATTGTATGACTTTCACAAACAAATACTGTGCAACTGTTTTATGTTTTGGTTTTTTAATTATTGTTATTATTATACTCTACTTTGTTAACCCTACCATTAGGATAATTGATCTGCATGGTGGTGCAGTAAACTGATACCATTTTCTTTTTACTAGTATTTTTTTTCTTCTTGCATATTTCAGTACATGTAGCTGATAGTTTGCATGGAACTGATTGAAGGGTATTTCTTTGATATATCTATATATATTTTTTTATTTCATTCTATTTTTTTGTTTGTTTGTGCAGTCTGGTCATGTTTGGAATGAATCACAAATATTTGTGACATCATCCATGAGTGATGACAGTTCACTTCACTGATATTTTCCAGTTTAAGAAAATCCAAATCAAGAAACTGAAAGCAAAACATCTCTGAACTCAACTGTCTAAAGTCTTTAAATGTATCAATCAACTTCAAGAATGTAAAATAATAAATGTCTCGTGATCCAATCTCTGCTTACAGACATTTATGTAAAACTGGGAACGTTTATACCACATTTATACTTCTGGAAGCAGCATGTCTTCATATGTAATACCCATTGACTTCATCAGACATCAACATCATTCCTTAAGAGAAAGTTTCACAAGCTTTTTTTTTTTTTTTTGCTTTGGAAAGTGATGTGCTCACTTTATTTAGAGTTACATAATGTCACTGTTTCTAAAGTTCTTACAGACTTTTCTGATGACATCTCTTCATTTTAAGATGGTGTTTACTATAATAAAAGAGTTTTAATCAACTGAGGCTCCGAATTCCTCTTTCAGCAGATTAGCATGGTTAAGAACATTTGGTGCATTGTGCTGCTGTCAGTTAGCCTGGCTAGCTAACACCACACTAACTGTCTGTTAGCCTGGCTAGCTAACACCACACTAACTGTCTGTTAGCCTGGCTAGCTAACAGCACACTAACTGTCTGTTAGCCTGGCTAGCTAACACCACACTAGCTGTCTGTTAGCCTGGCTAGCTAACACCACACTAACTGTCTGTTAGCCTGGCTAGCTAACACCACACTAACTGTCTGTTAGCCTGGCTAGCTAACACCACACTAGATGTCTGTTAGCCTGGCTAGCTAACACCACACTAACTGTCTGTTAGCCTGGCTAGCTAACACCAGACTAGCTGTCTGTTAGCCTGGCTAACACCAGGCTAACTGTCTGTTAGCCTGGCTAACACCACACTAACTGTCTGTTAGCCTGGCTAACACCAGACTAGCTGTCTGTTAGCCTGGCTAATACCACACTAGCTGTCTGTTAGCCTGGCTAACACCAGACTCACTGTCTGTTAGCCTGGCTAGCTAACACCACACTAACTGTCTGTTAGCCTGGCTAACACCAGACTAACTGTCTGTTAGCCAGGCTAACACCACACTAGCTGTCTGTTAGCCTGGCTAACAGACAGTTAGTGTGCTGTTAGCCTGGCTAGCTAACAGCACACTAACTGTCTGTTAGCCAGGCTAACAGACAGCTAGTGTGGTGTTAGCCTGGCTAACACCAGACTAACTGTCTGTTAGCCAGGCTAACACCACACTAGCTGTCTGTTAGCCTGGCTAACAGACAGCTAGTGTGGTGTTAGCCAGGCTAACACCACACTAGCTGTCTGTTAGCCTGGCTAACAGACAGTTAGTGTGCTGTTAGCCTGGCTAGCTAACAGCACACTAACTGTCTGTTAGCCTGGCTAACAGACAGTTAGTGTGCTGTTAGCCTGGCTAGCTAACAGCACACTAACTGTCTGTTAGCCTGGCTAACACCAGACTAACTGTTTGTTAGCCTGGCTGGCTAACACCAGACTAACTGGCTGTGTCCCAATGTCAAGGATCCTTCCTTGGTAGGATCCTTCCTTCAGAGTCGGGTCCTCCGAAGGCATGGCCAGAGTCCTTCCTTTGACTGGTGTAATGCACACATGGGACAGCCTTCGGAGTGTGCAGCTGTGCGTCATTGCGTAATTGGACGTCCTGCTTAACTTCAACGCCGCTCTCGGACCTTTGGCTAAGATCAAGTGTAGTATCTGTTCTTATCAGTTTCATAAAAAATAAATAAATAAATTCAGCGCCGCAATTTCAAAATCAGTTCACGACATGAATGTGTCTCTGGCATCAGCACTCTGACACATATTTGTGAAAATGGAAGAAGATGCTTTAAGGTTGAATCTCCACGATTTATCAAGTAAAAACCATAAAGTGGATTAAACCTGAATATTTAACTGATCCTGGCTGAATTCGGCCGCTACTTAGTGTCATGAATGCAGCGGCGCATAATTCATCATGGAAATATATTCTGTGATTTTTTATTTTTTATTTTACAGTAGGCTACAGTAGCCTACAATAACAGTTATTTATAAAAAAAACAATAACGGATAATGGCGGACTTTCGGTCCCTGTAAACACAATAAAGAAATGTATAACTTTCTGAATGGCATAGTTGCACATAGTACATCATCATCGGACGCATATTTTTAACAATAACTTTAGCGACTGAGACGGCATTAATTAACTTAACCGGCAATGTATCAAGATGACGTTTATTATCTTTAAGCTTAATATTCTGGCATATGCTTATTCATATGTTTTTGCTTGACTTTGAACACAGGTTTTGTAAGTTATGTGATAACATTCAGTGTAAACTGAATATATCTACATATTTAAATGTATATTGTGCCGCCGGCGTCGCTGTTTCTACGCTCGCCATTTTTAAATCTCCCGGTAGACCGGTGTGCGCAATGCTTTATGGGTAGTCGGAGCGCACGGAGGATACACACATGCATCCTCGGAATTTGGGCAAAAGAAGGACTCTGTCCTCCGGAGCATCCTCGACATTGGGACAGTCCTTCGGCGGATGTTGATGACGTAGTGTCCTTCAAATCCAGCCGTTTGAGCATCCTTCCTTGACTTTGGGACACAGCCACTGTCTGTTAGCTTGGCTAACACCAGGCTAACTGTCTGTAGCAGAGATCAGATGCTTGTTGGTGTAAACAGCCTCCATGATATTTTAACATTTGCTCTCACAGAGTAAATAACTCTTTATTCATGAAGGGTCTGCTTCTTGGCTTAGTTATGAACTTAACCCTAGCATTAGCTCATCCTAGACATAAATCAAGAAGTATAATCTTAATTTAAATTCAGACATTTTCATCAAAGCACAGTGAACCAGTGTAGTAGTAAAATAAATGATTTGACTCCAGATAGTTTTGACTAGCAGAACAAAAAGCAGGAAAAAGAACAACCACTTTAACAAAAGTTGTTTTATTCTCATGTTGTCATGTAAATAAATTACAACATCGTCTTTAGTTACAAAAATAAAATGAAACCCAACCAACATGACACATTGGACTTATCTATTTCAGACTTAAGAATATGAGGATTTTTTCCTGGAAATCCTGATGATCATAATGTGTCATCTTACAAATGCTTTCAACAAAAGTGTTAATTTTCAGGGACTGAATCCTCGTCCACCCTACCGCTCGGTGCAGCAGACAAACCACACAACGTTACACACAACACAGAAATAAAGAGCAATTAAAAAAAATAAATCAGGCAACAGAAGTTGGGGCTGGGTAATTTCTTTACCATGAAAACTACACCTGAGACCAGTTGACAAAGAAAAACTAAAAACCTCAGACAGTACCAACTGGCTGTCATCTGTTTTTGGATAACAATGTGATTTATGATACAAAATGTTCTTTCAGAGTGACTGACACACTGATATATGGGCATACTAAAAAAAAATGTTAATATCAACTTACAGATGCTAAAAAAACAAAATTCAGTGCAAAAGCACAGCTTCTCT